>NW_019743693.1:6294-40863 GCF_002891405.2 Cryptotermes secundus
CGGATTTCTTATATTTTTCCTTCTACCCTGAAGATGGAGGCGATATGTTCCTCCGAAACGTCGGTTAGCACCACATATACACGGTGCAAAATCCCAGAAGACTGCTTTCTTCAAGCAGAATAATGTGTGAGGAGGTTGTGCATAATGTGCCTATCCCGCTGTTGATTAACATAAAGAAACCATGGCACTCGCTGTAGAATGAGATCTGTCGCACGATGAAACTGCAACAAACATTTCTCAATTCGCACAATGAAGAATGGGTCCCATTATATCTAACGATGTCGAGGTTATACTACATAAAGGAATGTGCCTGACCCCGTCTGTATTTGGTCGGCGTACGCGTCTCTCGTGGTGGTATGAAGTGTCACGATAACTCCGTGATGATAGCCAAGGTGTCATGGTCAAGCTCCTTAGTGGCAGTTGACTTAGTTTATCCAGATGGGGGACGGCTATTAGTAGGTCGTAATGCCTTGCTGGATAAGTGGGTTTGCAGTCTAGCCGTGGGCATCATTTACTGTATTTACCTCACGTGATAATCATGTTGTAAGTACTAATACCACTACTAATCGATGATGATGATGATCATCAGCGTTGTGGCATCACCATCATCATCGTCCAAGTAGACATATTTTATACAAAAATAAAATTGTATGAAATGAATGCAGAATCCTTTATATTCCACCTGGACTAGCATATTACAGCATGTTGCAAGGGTTCGTCACAAGAATGCATTGCAGAATCACGATATAAGTGGAACTAGTTATTCGAAAATATGGTAGTATTTATTAGCAACAGCAATAAATCGAAATTATATTCACGAAGAGCTGAAGAGTATATTAAATTCGGGGATTGTTTACCGTTGAGGAGTTCAGAATCTTTTATTTTCGCGTCTTCCATGTAATCACAGCAAGGCCCTCTAGGCTTCCTTAAAAGCGGGAAGTTCACAATCAGAACCGGAGGTGCTGGGTGATATGGCATTTTCCATGCATCGCTCTTCTTGCTGTTCTTGGGCAGAGCTGGCCAGAAGAAACAGGGGCTGACCATTTATTTATAGGTGGCACAGAGGTTGCTGGTCTCGACCGCCGGAAGTTTCAAACAGCGTGTTTTGCCCAGAACCTCAAAGAGTTCAGCATATGTAGTTGAGTGCGTAACACTTGAATGCCATTTGGAATAACACACATTTGGAATAACTCCTTACAGACGTTAATTATAACGTCTTCCCCCACGCCATGATGCGGATCCAGTGTGTCCTGTCACCGTAAAGCCTTGAGGAGGCGCGACACGATTTCGGGAAGTTGGTAATGGCCGCGCGCTCCAAAGCGATCACCGGACTTTATGACGAAGCCCTCATGACGTTTCCCCGAGGGTTAGAAAGGTGTTTATCAGCCCGCGGGCCGCGGCCCGGCATCAGGCCCTCGTCTTGTAGAAAAAAGAATTTACCGGACCGCGGTGTGACAAAGGTTGAGAACATTTGCCGCTGCCTGAGCTCAGTAACGGTGACGTGTTCACCGGCCGTGATCGGGGAATCATAGATGAACACGTATCAGAGTTTGGTGTCCAGTGTACACAGTCGGACCCTATCATCTCTGCTCAATCGATTAATGACTGTTATCGTCATACGTCAGCAGTCCAATCTAATGATTATAATTGGGTCTCCGAGACGGAAGGAGAAATTGGACAGATATGTGTAGGCCTCCCAGGGGACAGTGAAAGAGGGGTAGGGAGCGTGGTTATGTCGAGTAGGAAGGAGGGTTGCAGGGCTTTACTCAATTTGTGTACGTTTTTAATGGTTGCAGTTGTCGGTGTGTTCTGACTGCTTCGATGTTCTTATTTTTATAGAAGTCGATGTTGTGTTTAGTTTCGGTGGAGTGTTCGAATACTACTTCTTGGATGTTCTGTAGTCGGATGTCTTTTATGTATTCTCAGATACTAGTGAGGATGTGACGGTCATTCAGTTTTCATGTTGGTCTTTGCACATTTACTAGTCAGATTTCCGCGACTCTGCCAATAAACAGAAAGGCCGCAAGCCACGTAGAACAAGGCCGTATTTCGAACTTCACCGTAATATTGGCTGTAAACAGCATACACAACTGCATGCCGTAACTGGCTGCACTTTAAACTCCATGTTGCTACGGTGTTAATGCAGCTTGACCTCAAGTTTTTCTTAGAAATTACGTCTTACGTCGTATGTCATAAATTAAGAATTCAGTTTCCTCGGAAGTTGAAGGCAAGTACATCGAGAGTGCAACGAGAAAAACTTTAAAGCTACATCTTAACTTATTCTTCCGTTTCATCCCCTTTCCCCGTAATAACCTGCTGGCACATTAAAGTGCCATATATATATATATGTCGTATTTTATTTTTTACGTGCTGTTGTGTTGTAACGTCGAGGTATTGGGGCCGGGAACACAACAGAGACGTAAATTATTTCCAGTTTTAATAAAATCGATTATATTAATGAAATATATCAGTAGTTTGATCAGATGTGTTTTCTCATTCACAACGTGTTTCGGTCTCAAGAACAATCAACAAGTAGTTTGTAAATGAATAAATAAAATATTACACGTATTATTGAGTTGCATGGTTGAATGGATCCATTTTTACAATGAAAAACGCCTTAATAAATTTCTTGTGCTGTGATAAAATATAAACAATAAATTATATTAGTTGCGTAAGTTGTTCAAATAGCGGTGGATGGCGTATAATGTGGCGCTGGTGTACAATAGTAAGGAAGGTTATTGTGACATGACGCATGAAAGTCGAATAGTCCATTGCTAGACAACGGCCCGCTAAAGCGCTTATCCGAGGCGACGGATATTGTAGAAATTAGAGCATTGCTACGAAATTGACACACGTTCCATGTCAACGAATAGGCACGCAATAAAAACGATCTTCTGGGGATGGTGATCTCTGCTCGGTTCGCCCCGAGTTATAAAAAGGGGATGCATAATTGATTCGAGAGTTACTTCGCAAGTGAGCCGGAATTGGGCAGTTCTCATTCGTAAGAGAATTCAGTGTTCAGCTGTGGAGCGTTAACCAGCCGACAGCGGAAGCTGAAGAAGTGATCAGATTCGTAGATCAGCAGGCAGTCAGTGACACAGTAAAGTAGAAGACACTCGTAGTCCAGTAAGGAATGGAGCGAGTCTTGGGCAGTCATTGGTTGTGAGCTGTTATAATTGGTTGCAATTATAAAGAAGGCGGCAATATATCCAGTCATCCTGTCCAGACCCCGTTATTATTAGTCACGCGAACCATTCATACGTAACATTTTGGTGTCAGAAGTTGTTACGTCCGTAAATTCGTGACAGTATATTCATAACTGTGTAAGTAGCAGTGCGGTATCTATTTGTACTTGTTCTATTTTATTCTTTTTAACATTGTTGGTGGATCTGTATGCCTCTGAGTTCCTTGAAGTAGTGTATGCATAAAAGGCTCTATAGAGTGTATAAGGTGTGTTATACTAGGTTGGTGAAGAATCTTCTGTATTCTAGACGCGTCGTAATGGATCCCCCTCATCAATGAAGAGGTCAACAAGTCAAAATTAAAGTTTTTTTATGAAAATCAATGTCCTCCGCTACATGTGCTAGTTTTGCTCTTGAGTTTAGTCTTAATTCGAGAAGTCGCCCTGGTGGCATGCTTCTTTATCTGCATACTTAGCTATACATCCTCTATATTTTTTACCCTTGTTTTTAACTTAATCCATACCACTGTTTTATCACATTTTGACAGGTGCACGCTTGGCACAAAAGTTTTAGCTTGTCTTTTATTGTGATTTTATTCTTATCTCCCAATGATGGAACCTGTTGTCAAGTGTTTATAGGCTGTTCTCTACTGACTGGCGTTTGTCCAGAGATTGAGACTAGCTCTTTGTATCGGGCCCAACTGAATAGGTCTGTCTTGCCCCATCCACGTGAGGATGGAGACAGATCCAGTCTCCGAAACGTGTTTGTTTTTGTCTTGTTTATACCAGACGATGGATGGAGTCCAAAATAAACCTTATAGTTCTATGAATTAGGTAGTTTTTTTTACGTAAGGGAATTATTTCAGCAGTTACGAGGGCAGAGTTAGTGATAGGATGTCGTACGTAATTCTAAGAGGTCGCGGGTGCGATATTGGTATTTCGCTAAATTAGGAGATGCTTGTTATCGTGTTGAAATGCGAGTACATGTGTTTATTGACTTGGGTAACACGCATCAGACAACTGATGCCCTTTGATGCTTTGCATGCTCAATGGTCATTGCAAGCCCTTGGCCTCATATGCATTTTATACATTCATGGTGACCCTATCTGATGTTCGTTACATAGTTGCTTGGCGATGTGCCTGGGATCGTTTAGCTGTGAGTTGGCCTCGAGAATCTGGGAGTTGCTGTTTTGGTACTACATGCGTAATTATATTTCGTTTGGTTGTAAAATAAGACTGTCACGTGACCATCTGTAGACTGCTTGCTTCAGATTACTTCATTCTTGTGTTATGTGACGAAACTATACTTATTGCAGAAGTTGTTAGGAACGAAAAGTGTGTGGGGATAATAGTAAATTGAAAAGAATAGGGAGGGGAAGAAATCTTGCCTTGCTTGTAGACTTTATTTCTCCATTCACCAGGAGATAGGCCTGCGTAGGAAAACCACGGAAACTGTGGCTATAGACACCCCACCCCCAGTCGTGATTCGAACTGGGATCTTCTGTGGAACTAAATTATTCAAGAGCCAGATTCTGAATTGTGTAGGCTACCGGTGTTTCTTTCTAGGATCGTCGCTATAACCCTTGCAGTAGAACTGGTACTTAACTATGTATATAGTTAGTTATTTTAGAGAGGGTGGGTTTCCCCATGCACCGCGACCAGTTTGATATATTGTGCTTCCCTCTATGATATTCTACCAGTCTCTTTACCCTACCGATAAATGGTGCGTACCATCAGTCCCGCCGAGCAAGCGAGTTTGGCCACTTTTCTTAGCGGTGTCTATAATGCTTCCCCCATCTATCGGAGGCCTTAGAGGCTATTGTTGGGCGGGAAACGTCCTGGAATTTGGCTCAGTGATCCCCTTTGGGGATATGACGTTCTTTTATATGCCGTAAAGTTACGACACGGGACACACAGCTTAAAGTCCCTCCCGGAGGACTTGTTCCATGAATTTTTCCGCCCTTAAACATTCGACGACCTCCGCCGGGTTTGAACCCGCGTACCACGTGTCATGAGGTGGGAACGTTACCTCTAGACTACGGAGGCCGCTAACTATGTGTATAAGAACACGCTATAGTTACTGTATAAATTCGAATTTAATTTTTTTAATCCGCATAGTGGGGGGTGGAGTCCAGCTGGGTCCACTCGGCACGTCGGCCACTGATTGGCCTATTGTACCTGCCCCGGCTGATTATGATGGTGGATAGTTTGGTGGGATGAAGATTTGGAGGGGAAACTGAAGTGCTCGGAGAAAACTTGCCCCAGTGCCACTTTGCCCACCACAAATCACACTTGACTAGACCCGGGCCGCCGCGGTGGGAAGCCAGCAGCTAACCCCTATAACCCACTGACGTGACTAGCCGCGTCCGTGGGTTATCAGCCCAAACCGCAGTTGAATAATTGGCCGCGAGCGACTCGGCAGTCGCGTCGCTTTAATGGGTTGTGCACCAGTAATACAGGGAGATCGAGAAGTCGCGCACATCACACTAAGCAATTATATTTTGCTGGTCTATTGCACAAACTACAAGACATACAGCACACACTATTAATGTTTATAACCTTACATCTTAGAAATGCAAAATCAAACCATGTCTTTACAACATATGCTCGAAATGGCTTCCCTGTTCAGCAATGCATACGCGAGCTCTTTTTGCCATGTTTGAGGCCACTTTGTGGTGCACATGTAAACTGATGCTGTTAATCGCCGTCGTAATGTTCCTCTTGAGGTCATCCATTATGTGCGGATTGTTTTTATAGACAATTCCTTTGCGGTACCCCCAAATGAAAAAAATCTGCGGGTGACAAATCGGGCAAACGCGGGGGCCACAATCCTTTCGAAATTTGACGGTCACCGAAAAACTCGCGCAAGAACTGCATGGTTTCATTAGATGTGTGACATGAGGCACCGTCTTGCTGCAACCAATAATCACGTTCTTCAACTTCAAGAAGCGCAGTAAACTGTGTAATGGTGTGTTGGTACACTGGACTGTTCACTGTTGTTTGAGAGAAAATTGGGCCCACTATTCGACGACGTGATACAGCACACCACACTCCAATTTTCTGACAGTGCAAGGGCTTTTCATGTAACACATGTGGATTTTCAGATGACCAAATCCTGTTGTTTTGACTGTTCACGTAGCCATTAAGGTAAAACCACGCTTCGTCAGTGAAAAAACCCCGATCAAACTCTTCAATTCCATGGTTGCCACAATGAAAACTCGTTGTTCTTGGGAAAACGACATGTCTGTCACGCAGTAAACAAAGCTATACTGCAGACGTCGTATAACCGATAGACGACAGACTTTTAGTTTGATGTGCGCGACTTTTCGATCTTCTTGTACAACTAACGGACGGTCGCGACTAATCGCGTCAGTGGGGTTACAGCCTAACTGCTCGAGCTATGGCGCGGCCAAATTCGAATATAAGGCGCCCCCCTATTTTTCCAATGAGATTTTTTTTTTTTTTTTACAAAATGGAATATGTCGTTTAGTTCTGGGGGTTGTAAGAAAGAAGAATTGAGAAATATTCTATTAAGAAGTAATATATTAGATATTTAATATGTAAGATTTGAGGCTTTCACGGCGGTGACTATGAAGAAAGCAGTCTTCTGGGATTTGGCACCGTGTAGATGTGGTGTTAACCGACGTTTCGGAGGAACATCAGTTAACACCACATCTACACGGTGCCAAATCCCAGAAGACTGCTTTCTTCATAGATATTTAATACTTTAAATATTGTCAGGATAGGGAACACGGCGATGAACCTTCGGGTTCCATAAAATGCTGGGAAATTCTTGAGTAGCTGCAGAATTGGCGGCTCCTCAAGAAGGGCTCAGCTCCATGAGTAAGTAAGTAAGTAAGCATATTTGCTCAAAGCAAGACCTGCGTCGTGTGGGGGAAATTACGAACAGGCCCGTGTTTCGGAAAGGTCGCGCTACGTATGCCTACGTTATACGCTGTGTGATTAGACACAGTGTTTTTGGTAGTTTGTCAGAATGGTCAGAACCTTGTTCCTAGACTGACCTATCTCTGAATAGAAATCCTATGGTCAAACATTTTTAGTACATCTAGCAGCATTGTGTAAAATTATTGTACTTAAGGTCGTCTTGTGAAATGCTTTACAGCCGAAAAACATGTAGTTGATGAAATTGTCGAATACCAGATGGTACGTAGGCGAAATGGCTGTAGATAAAGTGTCCAGATATGCTTGTCACTACTTTTTTAGGTATGAATTAAGTAACTTCATGGAACAGAGTTCTTGAGAAGCTGAGAGTCGGTAATCAGATTAAGAAACTTACACAGATTAAGAAATTATTTGCTATTTATGGAACATAAAGGCTTATTACCGTTAGATTTTAGGTTTTCACAGCTGTAACTATAGAGATTACTATCTTTTGGTGACGTGTAATGTTGTGGTTTACCGAGGTTTCGAGGGACGTACTACCTCCATCTTCAGGATCGAAGAGTGAGGCAAGTAACAACCTACTTGTTGCTTGGCCTATACTTTGACGCCGAAGAAGGAGGCTACACGTTTCTCCGAAACATCGGTAAACTGACACCAGACTGCTCGGCTTCACATCCGTGAAGATAGCACTTTTCGCTTATTACCGTCTTCTCTAGATCCCTCCACTGACCGCTGTTATGAGCCAGTTCGCGCCCTGTTTCTTTTCGGGTCCATTTCCGGTGCTTAGGCTTATTTATATTCTTCGGTGCCATTCAATAACCACAGCAGTTGATAAAACGTTGTTAAACAATCCTTCCCGTCTCTTTTCAAATAAGCGATCCCTGAAACACGTGAAACACCTCATCTTTGATCAGCTTCACTTTCAAAAGTGAGAGTACTTGATGTAATTCTAAAAAGAAAGGCGAAATGGACTTGGTTCAGCGAGAGCCCGTTACTCCTAGCTTGGGATCTCTGTTGCGGGCTGTTGCGTGTGCACATGATTGTAAGAAAGGGCTTCGTTAATGCAACCACGCGGCGGCACGCAGGTTTCCACAATGCTTGCAGAGATTGGATCGCATTATTTGCTCGTTCTAATTAAAAGAAAGCAGTGACGCTGTCGTGTCGACTAAAACTGAAGTATGTAACAATGTCTCAATGCCGCGAGCGTTCAGCCGGTTAAGAAATTCCCAGCCTTTCAAGGAACCCTCAGGTTCATTACTATGTTAACAAGAGACAACCACTGGGTTCTATCCGGAGACACCTGAATTCAATTCACACCTTTTCACCCTATTTCTTTACCGTATTGTCACATATCCAGGGCGTGTCATTTGTATATAGACTGTACAATATGGGGGACAGGACAGAGCCTTGTGGCACCCCTGCTTTTATATTCCTTGGTGTAGACATTTCACCACTGACCAAAACTCTGAATTTTCTCTGAGGAAAGAAAGAGCCAATAAGCTTGATTAGACTAATCGAAAATTGTAATGTAGATAATTTATATAGCAAGCCAAGGTGCCACGTTGTATCAAAGGCTTTTTCACTATCAAGAAGTCACTGTCACATAGCCGCGGGACAGACTCCACAGAAAGCACATCCATTGCCTAGCAATCGACGTCTGTTATTGTTATGTATTGTCATAGGCTTTACCTAGCAATAGATTGTTTACGAGAATCAATCTCTTTGGGGAGGCATTTATCAAGCCGTTACCCAGCAATGGGTCTGTATGTCACAGTATGTTTTAATGGTATCCTGTTGTAGCTTTCAGTGAATGCACCCTGTTGTGTATCATATATTATTTCTTACTGAAAACCGTCACAACAGAACAATCAATAATACATGTAAGTAGCTCTAGGAGATAGTTTTGGTATATATTTCGGCCTTCAAAAGGCCATCATCAGGCAAATACATTAAACTTTTTGTTATTTAATTGCATGTCAAATATAGAACACAGTACTAGACTTCCAAGTATATACAATGGTACAAAATGATATGAGTGAATATAAAATATAATTTACAATAAATGTTGAAGTCTTAAAATAACCAGTTACACAGTCAAAAGTTCAGTTAAAACTTGTATATGTGATGGTACTTGGAAGTTGGCAGTTGTAATTATTTATAGTATATGTATATATTACATACACAATGGTTGATGTGGTGTACAGAGGCTCTTTGTTATGTTGAGATGTTAATACATCTCTCCATCAAATCGGACATTTACACAGCGGAGTCGCCCATCAAACAGTATCAAATATTAAGTAATAACAAACAACATAACAACAGGCCTCCGTACACCACATCAGCCATTGTGTCTGTAATATGTCCATATAAATGATTACAACTGCCAACTTCCAAGTACCATCACATATACAACTTTTAACTGAACTTTTGGCTGTGTAACTGGTTATTTTGAGACTTCAACATTTATTGTAAGTTATATTTTATATTCCCATGTTAGGTGGGTCCCTTGTCACCACAGCATAGTGCGTCCTCAGGTTGCAGATGGAGGAGACGTCCTCCAGTTTTGGAGGGAAGCTGCGGATATATTGAATAAGCAGGCATGGAGAGCCGATAAGGGGTGGCCCTCCAGCTTGGGGGTTGGGCGTGGGGCTAACAACTCCTCACTGTAAGAAACAATTACGTTACAAAAATCAACACAAAGCCTCGGACCTGGATGGATTCCTTGGATAAACGACCAAAGCTAAAGAAAATGGATATGAGTTTAGACATTTGGAATGTTCAAAGTTTGTATAGGGCAGGTTCGCTCATGGCAGTGGCAGAAACTTAGATTTAGCGGGAGTACAGGAGGTCAGATTGGTTGGGGGGGGCATCTTACCAGCAGGAGACTACACATTTTTCTATGGAAAGGGGTATGAAAATCATGAATTAGGTACAGGTTTTTTCATACATAAGAGAATCGTATCAGCAGTTAAGAGGATAGAGTTTGTTAATGATAGGATATCATACATAATACTAAAAGGTTGCTGGTGTGATATCATTGTTATGAATGTTCACGCCCCAACAGAAGATAATATTAATGAGATAAAGGATATATTCTATGAAGAACTAGAACATTTATTTGATAAATTCCCAAAGTACCATATGAAAATTTTGTTAGGAGATTTCAATGCCAAAGTAGGGAGGGAAGACATTTTCAGACCAACAATTGGGAATGAGAGTTTGCATGAAATTAGTAATGATAATGGAGTTAGAGTAGTAAACTTTGCCACATCAAAAAATCTTACTATCAGAAGTACAATGTTCCCACATCGTAACATCCATAAATTTACTTGGACATTTCCCGATGGGAAGATACACAATCAAATAGACCATAATTCAATAGATAGGAGATGGCACTCAAGTATACTTGATGTCCGATCATTCAGGGCAGCAGATTGTGATACTGACCACTACCTGGTGGTGGTAAAAGTTAAGGAAAGACTGGCAGTGAGCAAACAAACAACACACAGAGTTCCTATGGAGAGGTTCAATCTCAAGAAATTAAATGAAGTAAAGGGTAAAGAGCAGCATTGTGTTGAAATCTCAGAGAGGTTTGCAGCTTTGGAAAACTTGGAAACTGAGGTGGATGTTAATAAAGCTTGGGAAACTATTAAAGAGAATATAAAAATGTTGTATTTTAGCGTCCTGTTGCACTGATTCACGTCCTTGATGTGTATGTATTGATCGTCTTCTAGTGCACACAATCTCACTTGTCACTTCACTACATGTTTCGGCATCACTGTGCCATCCTCAGGTGTGTTATTTACGTTAAACTATTGCACTGCTCGCCATCATGTGTCGTTTGTAAAATGATTTAAAATTTATATTCATCATGTACTATAATAAAATTTATATATTAAAATTTTGTTAAGATTTATCATCTTATACATCGTATTTCAAACTCGCGTATTAGGGAGAAGGAGGGTCTGAGAGTGTGGACTGTATTTACCTAGCTCATGGTAGAATCCAGTAATGGGCATTTCTGAACGTGGTAATGAACCTGCAGGTTTGATAAAAGGCAGGAATTCCTGTACTAGTTGAGCAGTACTGTAGCAGTTGAGCAACTGCTAGCTTCTCAAGGAGGACTCTGCTTTATTTAATTAGATAAAATACATTTTTTTTTTATTTTAAAACTTACAGACACTTTTTTTTTTTTGTAGTTGATCTGGTGGATCATGTCTTGTACACAAGAGTCTCGGTTAAAATGCAAAATGAAACTACGCATTGTCAGATACAGACTTTTTATAAATTCTGATGGTCCTGATGGCCCAGTGATTGAGATTAGCAGTTACTAGGTGTCTCCCACCCTCTCACCTGAGGATGGAAATGGATCAGTTTCTGAAACTTTTTCTTTAGAATTCTGAACAATGGACAAAGTCGAAAACCCCAGTAATTCCAAAGGTTTCAGCATTTAGTAGGCTAAAAGAAAGAAAGTGATGTGGAGAACAGTAATGGAGCAGAGGGTTTATACAGTTGTTATACTGTGTAAAAGTGAAAGGCTTCATCTGTCATTTGATAAGAGACATTTCATGCCAGATTACCGAGTCTGTAGAAGATTAAGGGAACATTATTGCTTTTTTTTTTCTAGCTCAGAGTACCAGTCCATGTGAGCTTCACAGTAAGGCCTCGGGACCTGATAGTGGACTTTCATAAGAGGCATCTTAAATGTGGAGTGAAGGGACAGCCTCTTATCATTGATGGAGAACTTCATAGTGATATAAAACTAGAGGAGTCTACGTGGGTTTTGGAAGATGGAAAAACTGTTTTCATCACATTAGAAAAGGTAAGTGTTTGGTCTGTGTTGTATTAACAGTTTTCCTGAAACTTGATCTGAAGGTCATGCCACTAGAGACCACAACCTCATTATCATCCACCTTGGCATAAACATGCTAGTTGCATGATTTTTGAGGTGGAAGAACCCTCTTTTTAATACCATTCTGTATAAGATAAGAGAATTTAGTTATCTTTAAAAACATTCATATTTGTTAGGATGCTTCTAATAGTTTTGCAGTGCATGGTAAAATCATCATCATATGGTGCAGTTTGAGTCAAATTTGGCAACTCAGTTTACCTTAGCAATACTGTCACTTGGTTACCAGAAAAAATAGGTGAGATGATAGACGGCCCACTGCAGGAATGAATACACTAGTGATCCCTCATTGGGACTTACGTTCACTGGTCATAAAGTGTAAGTTAATCTAGGGGCTTTGTTCCTTCCATATCTTCTTTATCACTGTTACCATCATGCTGAGATTGTTACATTTAAATGATAATGGGCTGTATGTTATCAGTTGAATGAGACCCTTTAATGAGAGGTAAAGTTGTCCCTATGCTGTGAAACTTACACAGGTAACAGTTGTGTAATAGGAGTCCTGTTTACTAAATTCATGTGAAATTTAAACATGTTCCTAACACAATACTTTTGTCACCTCAATTTATCATTTTTACATTAACAGGTTAGGTGCCATTCTGATAACTCATAATAATTATTTTACTGTTTCTTCGATATTTTAATGTGGTGTAACTTTATAACATTGCATGAAGTGCATTTGTGCAGGCATCCCAGATGTATTTTATGGCTGTGTTTTCAATATTATTAAGTTCTCACATCTTTTTCTCTTGTCCAATATCAAGATTTCATTACAGTAATGAAGTGTTACTTTTAACGTAAGTTTTGTAATCATAGTTGAGATTGAATTTGTAGTTGTGTGTTCAGATGTGTCTTAATTATCAATGTTCAGTCTTACTTTTCTTCAGCTTTACTATATAAGAACATCTTATTTAATGAAGGTGAACAAAATGGAGTGGTGGAGTCGGCTTGTGCAGACCGATCCTGAAATAAGTACCCAGAAAATCAACCCAGAACCCTCAAAACTGTCAGATCTGGATGGTGAGACACGTGGCCTTGTTGAGAAGATGATGTATGATCAAAGGCAGAGGGAACTTGGTCTCCCTACTTCAGATGAGCAGAAGAAGCAGGACATCATTAAAAAGTAAGATGCTGTTATAAGCGGCCTCTGTAGTCTAGAGGTAACATTCCCACCTCATGACTTGTAGTACGCAGGTTCAAATACCCGGCGGAGGTCGTCGAATTTTTAAGGGCGGAAAAATTCAGGGAACAAGTCCTCCGGGAGGGACTTTAAGCCGTGGGTCCCGTGTCGTAGCTTTACGGCACGTAAAAGAACCTCATATCTCCAAAGGAGGTCACTGAGCCAAATTAACGGACGTTTCCCGCCCAACAGCAGTCTCTAATACCTCTGGTAGATGGGGGAAGCATTATAGATACCTCTCAGCTAGTAGAGCCGGTCTCGATGGCTGGGCGGGACTGATGGTAAGCACCAGTACCGGTAGGATATAGAGACTGGTAGAAATCATAGAGGGAAGCACAGTGGACCAATACAGGTCTCAGTGCATGGGGAAACCCACCCTCTCCAATAACTAACTAACTAACTAACTAACTAAGATGCTGTTATAACTTTTAAGCTGTGTCTGCACATTCACTCTCAGTGATATGGAAAATCATTCCTTATAGTGTTCTGATAAAGATGGGTTGGATCTACCATATGGGACACATCAGCTGTTAGTTTATGCTGATGTTAATTATTAAGTGAAGTGTACTTTCTGGGAGATAAGACTGTAAAGATGATGGAAGACATTTCCTGGTGGAGTGTGAATTCACATCTAATAGGCATATACTGTATTCCTGTTTATTTCATAGTACTGTAGAAATGAGTTATCACATTAAGCATGCAAGGGGCTCCAATATTAATAGTGATTAACTGGCCTGTATTCTTGTATCATGTTCACAACTTACATAAAAAGATGGAGGACGGTGTGGTTTTGGAAGTGAGTGATGATCCAGTTATTGCTACAGAAAAAATGGAACGCTCAGAATTAAAATGTCAGTGTTGTGTAGGATTAAAGTTGGAAGCGAATAAGATCGCAATGGAATTGGAATCTGCCTTAAAAATTATAGAAATTTTGAAGGAAGAGCTGGGCATTGCGGACGCGTTGTCTAGTGCTAATAAAAGTGTCATACGAAATAGTGGAAATGGGTCTCAGATATCTTCAAGTGAAAGAAACTTGATCCAAATACAAACAAATCAACATAAGAAGGTAACAGATAAGTTAAAAGACCATGAGGAGACATATGCAAGAACAAGTAATCATTTTGAAATTCTCTCTAACCTAAATGAGGCTATTAAATCAACTGAAGCAGTGAAGGAAGAAAATCTCAAACCAAGTAAAACTGTATGAAATAATATGGACAAAAGTAAAATCCAAGCAAGTGTTAGTAAATACAAGCATGATGCAAATAGACAGATGATTAATAACATTTCAGTGATAGCAAATGGTCTAGTAACATCAAATAACAAAAAAGTTCTAAGCAGTGACAGTAGATCCAGTGTTAAAATACAACCTGCAGGCGTTGAAGGAGAGGAAAGTGTGATAGAAAAAGCCCTTTGTAAGAAGCTCTTAAAGGAAAATTCGAAACACCTCCCCCCTCAACATAACCTCCAAAATGTAAATAGTTCAGGTTCTCATCACAGGATCATAACTGTGGGGGATAGTCATGCGAGAGATTGTGCAAATGAAGTGCAACAGATGTGGGAAGTGGTTTTGAAGTCCAAGGAATAGTGAAACCAGGAGCAAGTATGGAAGTAATGGTGAATACTGTAAGTAGAGATATAGGGAAACTCACATATAAAGACATTGTGGTAGTGTGGATAGGAACATTGGATGTTGCAAAGAATGAGACAGAAAAAGGACTTCACCGAATAAAAAATTGTGTGGAAAACCACAAACAGACTAATGTTATTGTGATGAGTGTACCGCACAGACATGACTTGGAGCAAAAATCATGTGTAAATGATGAGGTAAAAAGGTTTAACAGAAAGTTGAAAGAATTATAAAGGTTTTAGGAAATTCATGCGTTATAGAGGTGGAGTCTGAAAGGGACTTGTTTACTAATCATGGGTTACATATGAATTCAAGAGGTAAGGAGCAGATAGCAAAAAGAATAGCAAGTGAAATTTTGGATATGTTGAGGGAGAAAAAGTGTGATCCAATTATGATGAAAGGGAAGGGTGAACAAGGGATGGAAGAGGAAGGGCCGCATATTCCACCGACAAAGGCACTACAAGAATCGATGAAAGGAAAAAATAAACCTAGGGAAGAGAAGGGCAGGGAAAGAAGTCAAGAAAAGGGTCAGTTGTGTGAGAGAAGTGAGGGATGGCAAAATAAGGCAAAATAAACCAAGGCTTGTACAAGCCTTGGTTCAATCAAAAAGACCTTGTAGACTACCTACAAATAGAAGCGAGGATTTTTTGTGGGTAGCCCTCAACAAGAAATAAAAATAGTGATAAAGAATGGAAGTGAGGAAACATCAAATCCACAAAAAATGGCAGACATGTTGAATTCCTTTTTTATTGAAAGTGTTGAAGATCTTTTAGTGAATAATATGAACCATTCTCCAGTACAAACCTCACAACAGAGAATTCAGTATCAAATGAACACAATGTTTTGGCTCCCTATTACCGAAATTGAAATAGAGAGGGTAATAAAAAGTCCTAAGAGGTAAACCATATGCAGGCTTTGATGAAATTCCAGAATGTTTAGCCAAGAGATGTTCACATTACATAAAGAAACCTTTAGTACATATTTTCAATGCCTCTTTAAAATCGGGTCTTTCTGGATAAGATGAAAATAGCTAAAGTAAGACCACTGTATAAAAAATGTGAAAGACAAGAAGTTTGTAATTACAGACCAATATCAGTTTTGTCAGTTTTCTCCAAAGTACTAGAAAAATTGGTGTATAACAGGTTGTTATCCTTTGCAACAAAATATACCATATTAAGAAAAGTGCAAAATGGATTTAGGAAAATCAAGTCGACAGATACAGCTTCCCAGACCTTCATTGAGAGTATACAGGAGGCGATGGATAGACGGTTACATGTTATAGGAATATTTTTTGACTTGACAAAGGCATATAATGTGATAGACTACAATATATGACTAGATAAATTAAATTACTATGGGATCAGAGGGGTTACTAATTTATGGTTTAAATCCTACTTATCTCACCGAGTACAATTTGTTGAAATAAATCACCTGAATAAAAATATCATACAAAATATCACCCTTGAGAAAAACAATACATTCAATTCTGGGACCACTACTGTTTCTTCTGTATATAAATGATCTCCCGCTAAATGTACAAGGTGTGGAAATGGTATTGTTTGCAGACGATATTAATGTGCTTGTTATTGATAAAGATAAAGATGTAGCTCAACAGAAAATAAATAAGATCATGAAACAGCTTGAAACATGGTCTCAGGTAAATAACCTTGTGATAAATATTAAAAAAAAACTGCTCTATCATTCCATCTTAGTAAAAGTAGGTTTGTAGTTAGACCACAGATACTCTATAGTAACTTTGAAATTGCTTACTCACCAGAACTGAGATTTTTAGGTATAGATATTATAGAAAACCTTAAATGGAATACCCACATCCGGTCATTATATTCAAAACATAGTAAAACATCCTATATAATTAAATCGCTAAGAGGAGCTTTGAGTCCAAAAATGTTAAGAGGCATTTATTTTGGAAAATTTCAGTCATTATTGAGATGTGGAATAATATTTTTGGGGGTGAAGGTGATAGTATAAAGGTATTTAAAATGCAAAAGAGGGTGCTCTGAATAATTAGTGGACTTGGTAAACAAGAGTCATGCAGGCAAATTTTTAAAGATTATGGCATCCTCAGGGTCACTTCTTTGTATATCTTAGAGGTGTTATGTTACATAAAAAGTACAAAGCAGATTTGATCCAAAATATAAATATTCATCGTTATAATACAAGAATAAACAAGAATTTTCATGTTCAATTCTGCGGAACTACATTATTTAAAAACAGTGTGGTAAATATGGGGATAGAATTGTATAGTAAGGTGCCAAACAAAATAAAAAAACTCATTGGGTTTTTCAGCTTTAAAAAAAGACTTAAAATCTTTTTATTGAAACATTCTTTTTATATGATAAATGAATTTGTTAGTTTTAATAAAAAAGTGGATGGTGCAAGTACTTATGTTTGGCTGTCATAGCCATTCATGAGCTGTATATAGTAGTTTATGTATTTTTTTAAAAGTTGTATTTATATACTGCTTATGATTGTAACAAATGTTGGTAGTATGCTTGTAACTTCGTAGCTTTGTTTTGTTGTATTGCCGAATGCCTTGTCCAAGTGTTACTATGTAGCAAAATGGATGAAAATACAATACAGTACAGTGTTGTGTGGCAGTATGTATGATGACTGTGGTTCTTATGTATTTTGTAATATATTACAGCGAAATTGTATTGATGATATGGCTAGCCAATGTATGTGTAATGGTGGGAGTGTAACTGTGCCGAATATGGTTGTTATGGTTGGAAAGAAAGTGACTGTGGTGTTTCCACAGCCTATATGGGATGTCTTGACAGCTGGCGCTGTCTGCGTGAGGCCTAATTATTTACTATATTGGACCAAGGACGTATTATGTGTGGTCATCATGAATTTGTAAAATATGACATGTTTTATATCCAGCCCTTTGGGGAGGTGATTGGATTGATGAAAATGTAAATGTAAATGTACGTACTTGCCACAATCGCCCATATTATTTTGATGCTGAACATGCATGAAATTGAGACTAGGCATACATGGATAGAACTTGCTGTAACTTGTTGTATGATCTTCATGTGAACTCCAGCAGTCATACATATTGCCATCATAAAATGCATACGTGTACATACAATGAAACCCCCACCTAAGTCTTCTTTGGGGATCAGTAAATTTGAACATCAGACAGGAAAATCTTAAGTGGATGGAATTTAACATTAAGGTTATTGAGTTGCAGTCACTGAAACTGAACATTAAATGAGGGAAAATCTTAAACCGAGGAACACTGAATCCCCCATTCAGTGTCGACTTGGTATTAGCTTGGAGTATTCAGACAGAAACTTTATGAACTAAGTTGCGTTATATAATAAATACAGCAGAAACAGTGTAGTATAGCAGCTGTCCTTAAGTCTGATTGAAGAAATTTACTTGTACAGACGTAGGGCAATGTGAGCTTTGAAATGAATGAACATACATCTCCATGGCTTCTTGTGTTTATTCAGTTTCAACCAGAGTAACACAAGAACATTATATTTATAAATTTTTAAGTACAAAATTGGTTTGTATTTTTAACACAAAAAGGTTTTCTGATATTTCATGTGATACCAACGTTTAGAATGGGTGGAGTTGTAGTGCCACATCTGCTTTATATTCTCATACTAATAACTAAGTAAATGGAGAAGAATCATCCATAAGAAACTAACAGTCTTTCAATCAGGTATTTTTAAGCATTATTTTTATTCAAAATGCAAGAATCTTGTTTGTGCAAGTGATCACATCACTCTTGAAGTGGAAGTTATTTGGTTTCGTTTTTAGCCTTTAATTTTGAATGGTGCATTTTTACGGTTTCCTGTATTTTTCTTATGTCATTCTTATCCATGACAGTTCAGTCAGTATAGTGACTTGCTATGGTGTAGACAACTAGGGTCCACTTCATGGCAGGAACAGGAATTTGTCTTCACCACTACATCCAGACCTGATCATTCTCCTGTACATTGGATGCTGGGGATAAAATGACCAAAGCATGAAGCTGACATTTGCCTCTATCCAATACCATGGTTACAGAAGCATGGCATTTTGCTTCTGCATTCCCCTATGTCCTAATTTTAGGCCTTTGGTGCTTAGGCTCAGGCACATTGTTACATTTTACTTTTACCTTATCGGCATCAGGAATAATCTAATTTTTGTTCCCTCTAGGTTTATGGAGCAGCATCCTGAAATGGACTTCTCAAAATGTAAGTTTAACTGATTAAATGACAGATGACAGTGCATGAAGTTGCAGGCTTTCCAGACTGAATGTTGGTGAAGACATGTTGAACTATAAATATTACTGTAACTGGAAGATATTGAAGATGAACAGTTTGTTCAGTGGTATAACAGTGTTACTTAATTTTCCTTCATTTGTCAATCACAGTTGTTAATACTTTCAATATAGAGAAAATTTTGTTCAAAATATGTAAAGCCAGGTTTTTTGGTCTACATAGATGGTGTTACTGTGCAGAGAAAAGGTGTGAGCTGGTCATTTCATGACCAGTTGTAATGCCTGAGACAAGAAAATGTTTTCCATATGAATTTCATATTGTCAGATATAGCCCATTGCACATTTCAAACTGTAATCCTGCAAAAGAACAACTGAAGAGACATGTTTATGAATTGGCAATGCACAGTTGTTTTACACTGTTGAAAGCTGTACTGTGAAGCACGCAAATGCCACTTAAAAAAAAAAAAGTATTTCCCAGATATTTATCACATTTGAAGGAAAATGCATTATTGATTTCCATAATTGATTATTCCTAATCTCTGTGTTGTCAGTTTTAAAAATATGTTGAATAATGTATCTGATATTCTTTGGCATTAGCTGAAATTTGGTTAATGCTTTCCATGAATAAATTTGCTGATGTAATTATTGCCAAATAAGATACTATGAAAATTAAATGTAATTCTTTCTTATGCAGATTTTTGCATTGTATTATATCCTGTTACTTCATCTTCATGCAGCTGAGGTACCCAGTCCTCGACATCAGAAAGATGTTATTACTTCAGAAAAGTGTATTTTATTGACTTTATAAGAAGCAATAGACAAAAGCAGACAAGTTAGCTTACATACCTTATTCACATTTTGAATCTCCCTGTCAGTGTAGTTCTTCAGAGTTTTCCCAAGATTTTAAATGAATGCTGAACATTATTAAAAACAAGCTCTAGATGCTTCCTTCCCTGTCATGAATTACAATTTCTGAACCTAACATCTGTTATATAATTTTGAGCTTTACAGCAGAGCATGTAAACTACAGAAACAGGTAGTATTGTACAAAATGTAAGTTTATTTTGGTAGACAGATGTATAAGTTCTGTTATGGTCAGTTCTGTGTAGGACATGCCATAGCACAGATGGTTACTCCTGTCCAGTCCCAGGTCAGGTCATGTGGTATTCTGTGATGGAAAAAGTGAAGTGGCAGGTTTTCTCTGAGTATGTCAGTTTCCCCCACCAGTTTTCATTCCAACCCACTAATTGCTCCTGTGTTCATTTATCATCCTAACATCAGTGTTATATCATTTTTCTATTATAAAAAGGTTGTCAGGACATAGCATCAGGCATTCATACTAACAGATTTGTCTCTTACGACATATGAAACAAGTAACTTACATAAGTGAGGGATTAGAGTTTATTCTTCTTGCTTATATAATGCTGTATTTTTCTATAGGTTACTGTACTGTTGTTGAGTTTTATCCTATCTATATAACATAATTAGTTTTCAACTATACATGACATCAAGCATTACATGGAGAATAAATGAAGAACTTGTATATGTGTGAAATATATTTATTTTTCAACAGCATTTTACAGAAATACAGCCAAGTTTACCATCCAAGAATATATATCACTCTGTTTTATCTATAAAACTAGTTAACTGACTAGCAACAGATACTGCCAGTATAAGTGCTGCAATTGCCAATCCAATGAATAATATGTTGTGTGTATTCACAGTCACTGGTAGGATATCTTCTGAGGCATCACCTTCGAGTTGAGGATCAAGCGCATAGAAATCTGCAGGATCTGCAAAGAAAATGGTAAACATTCAGAAGATACTAGGAAATAACATAATGTACATCATGTCCATAATGTGAGATCTCACAAATATCTAGTCCAATTCTCTAAAGGGGAGAATACATATACTGTTATCTTGCTGATGACTTTAATGTATTAACGTAACAGATCATATGCCTTCTGACTTTTGATACACCCATTCCATTACGGAAACTCTGATAGAAGTAATATTCTATAAGTCCTTTCAATACCATCAATACATTGCTCTCAGTCTTCAAGGCAATTTTTAGTTTTGCAAATACAGTCACACAGGGTAAAATGAGACAAATCTGTAAATCAGATGCTAGTATTTGTTTTTTGCCCAGAATTCATTTATCGCATTATCATGATGAAAAGGCCACTTATCTAGTCATTAATTTGGTCTTTTGGAACACATATGTAGCAGTGCCTTTGTTGGAAAACTTGGTTAGTTAAAATGCTTGGAGCAACAATTCATAATTGAAATTTATTTGACAACTTCAAGGCGATATTACAAATCTGGCATATCAATATAGTAAAACCTTTAACTTCCAAATAGCTGTACATATGAAGACACTGTGGCAATAAGTGAAATTAACTGAAGGCCCAAAAGGAATCTGAACGTTTTCAAAAGCTGGCTTTATGGCAGGCATGTGTTTCTATGGCTAAAAGACCATTCAAATAAACCCATCAGTACATACCAGCCTGCACTTCTAGATCCTTCTGCACATCTGACTCTTCCACCTCCACGTCTAACAGCTCTTGAAGTGATATTAAAGCTTCTGAGGGCCCTTCTCCAGGAAACAAATAATCAGAAAGGGTAACTCGGCTACCTGGCAGTGACACCAGAACTCGTCTTGGTGGTTCGTGCAGCGTCAGATGCTCTATTATAATAAAATAGACGAACACACTGAAATCATTCCTTTCATGTAATTTTATCTGTACATCTTTTCTCACTTGGTGGAGAACTTTCCATCAATTAGATTCAGTCACAGTGTTGAGGCTTCCAGGCCAACTTTAACTCCTGGGATCAAGTCTGGAATACAATGTATTTAATGGCAAACATTTTACACTTTGCCTGATTTTTGTGGTCATTCCACACTTTTTATATGCAGCCATGTCAGGTCATTAATCATGAATTAATCCAGTATCACACTATAATTGTGCAGCCATCTGTAACTAAGAACACAAAATTCTCTTATGGCTTACCTGTCGAGTGCTTCAATAATGTTTCACTGCGGTGACCAAAGTGAGTACTGAAGTGTGAAAACATACTGAATTCTATACATGCCTAAACTGTATTCCTCTTCTTACACATGTAGTCCAAGAGCCAGTACTTACCTGTTTTCAGATGGCATTTATATACACATAAAAAAGAGAGAGAACAGAACGACTGACATATCATTGTTTAGCTCCTTGTGTTTTCTGTAATTGTTGATGTTACCCTGAATTACACATTCAAATTAGTATACCTTCTGGAGATCCATTTTCCTCTTCTATAAGGGAGTCCCAGTGCAATTCAAGTCGTGATGCAAGAGAGCGAACAATATCTTGTTTTACTGCCTGTGAAGTAAAGTATTCCACAAATAAAACTCAATAAAATGTAATATGAAGACAAGGCATGCAGTGAACTAGTTTGACGTTAATCGAATAAGCACCTGAAGATGGCACTTTTGTGCCGAAACATGTAGTGCGGGAGAAAGGAGTGAGGTAGATAAGTGTATGCACTAAAAGACGGTGAAATAAATCATGGACTCAATAAAATTCTATTCACATGATCAACACATCCTTCAAACACTTTTCAAGGAGAAAATTCTAAACAACTGTTCTCTAACTCACTGACCTACAATGGAACTGTTAACATTTTAAGGGCTTTTATTGAAACTGTCTCAGAATGGGAAGGCCACCTGTCAGACTCTCATCATTTTCGCTTCAGGACATAGGAAATCTTCCTGTTCATGCTTCAGTTTCCCACATCTTGAGTTGCCAATATCTTTTCTTCCATTCTGTGTATAACTGGAAAGTTTGCTACATAATCTATTCCTTGCAGATGTTCTAGTCAATAGTCACCAGGCTCCGTTATGCCTTTATTTTATTTTCTGCTGAATATATTCCTTCATACTTTATCATTTCTGATCATATCCATTCTTGTACTTCCCATGACTTATCATAAATTAAAAGGTCAATCAACTCCATCCAGTGTGACTGATGTTATGAGTCACACTGGATGGAGCTGATTAACCTTTTATACGATCACTAGTATGATAGACCAGGATGAACCAAATTCAATGATCATAAAAATTTCATTGCAGGGTTTGAATTTTTGTTGCCTTTATTATCTATGCTTCATTCTCATGAAATAAAACTGCCACTGTCTTATAGAATTTCAGTTCTGTTTCTTTTCTAGTTTTCCTTTTTAAATTTCTTCTTATAGTGTTGCATGCATTTTGAAATCTATGACCTTTGTCATTATATTTATGCAGGGATAGGAGAAATGACAGCAAAAAGTATGAACTAGTGGTGGTAGTGATGGGGCAGTGGATGGATGGAAGGAAGTGAACCTGCAAATGAAAGAGTACTGGAACTGAAAGCATCATGATTTAATGACAATATTCAATGCAGACAATTCTAACGCAAATAGTTGAATGTATTCGTCCAGTCACTAAACTAGTTCTGGAAGCAATGATGCCATTCAATTTATGGTATTACTGCAAGCTCCAATTCATATGCATCATATGCAGTGCTTGAAAACTAGTAATAGCGAAGCAAAACTTCACACTCAGAAACAGAATGATTCCAAAATTGATGGTCATATAACTGTATCAGCATTCTACAAGAAACTGACTGTGGTGTTTGCTGTGCATTAAAAGTCATTGTAAATGTGCATAAGGGCTTCAAAGTATCTTGAGTTTCATGTGTAATGGTGGAAAAATGAACACCTGCTGATGGGGATGTAGCCACCACCATCTGCTTTAGATTTTTTGATGGCAGTACAGTCAGTGAAAATCAAAATAGCTTCCTGGCATTTCATTTTGGGATCAGATTGGCGAAAGTTGACACTTTCATTCCGCCTGTGATTGACACATGCAGGAATAATGTCATGAATTGTCTCAAAGTTTAGGAGACCTACTCCAAAATGGCTGATAAAGGCAGACTTCTCTTCATGCCTTTCTGCCATCAATATAACCAATAATGGTGCCATAGGGGTCAGACTGTTTTTACTAATTGCAATTTAATTTAACTGAAGAACACACTGCCCATCAAATGAACAAATTATGCTATGGGAAAATATATTAGTTTTGAAAAGTCAGAAATGTACACAAGACAATTTGACAGTAGGTTATGGAAATTTTATTGAGGCTTGAAAATTATGTTACTACATGGGGAAAATTCTTATCCAGGTTTTTCTATAATTCTTCACAAATAATTATGCCTATACATTACCCGTTCTGCCTCTTGTACTGTTGCTTTCTGATGTAGGAACACTCGACTTGCCAGACTGCCAAAGAATTTCATCTCACCAGAACATTCAATAATTTGCATTTCACTAGCCTTTTCTGTCCTAGTATCCTGGTTGAAAAAAAAATCATAAAATATAATGTATTTCTTTCAATATCCATTATACTAATATTACTGCTCCATCTACACCTGAGAAGCCAGGATAATTAAGTCAGTATAACAGTGGGCTATGGGCTGGACAGCTGGTGTTCAATTCCCAGCAGGGACAAGAAATTTTCCTCTATATCACAGCATCCAGATTGGATTTGAGGCTCACCCATCCTTCTGCCCATTGGGTACTGTGGGGGGTCTCCCCCCAGGGGTAAAGCAGCTGGGGCATGAACGTGACCACACATCCATCTGGTGCCGAGGTCAAGAGTGGAGGAGCTATACATCCATTCTCCAATACATCTGCATGGCATGGTTCATAATTAATTAATAACTGCAATTAAGGTTTCCATTATCCCACCAGTAAACAGAACTTAGGTTGTCTATAGCTACAGTGTCTGGAATTAAGACTGTATAAGTTTAAACCGAATGTGTCACTCGTGAACTTACACAGGGAATGTATAAACTGACATTTAGTGTCTTGACTTCTCCAGTGTTGTTGCCTCTGCTGCTGGCTTTAGATTTCTTCTTTTTCCCGAAGGCATCCAGTACTTCTGATGAATCTTTCAGCTCTCCATCAAACATGCAAATGGCTGACTTGATATTGTCACACACAGCTGCTAACATATCCTAAACATGGATGTCATTAATTAGGACTATATTCCTGATGTACGTACAGAGGATTATGAAGGACAGAACAGTGTACTGAAGTATTTTGTGTTGCTTTGTTTATTACTGATACTGAACTAACTCCATGGAACAGAGTCCTTGAGAAGCTGCTGATCGCTCAGCTACTTGAGAATTTCCCAACATTTTATGGGAACCTGAAGGTTCATTACCATGTTCACAAGAGCCAAATCCTGTGCCAGATGAGTCCAGTACATACCATCCCATTTCTCTAAGATGCATTTAATATTATCATCCCACCCATGTCTAGGTTTTCCTAGTAGTCTTCTTTCCTTCTGGCTTTACCACCAAAACCCTCTATGAATTCCACTTCTCTCCCATATGGGGCCCTGTCCACCTCATCCTCCTTGATTATATAATTCTAATTATATTTGGCAAGTGAACTCACCACATAACTGCCCTATATGGTATGCATGAAAAATCTCTATTACATATCATTTGCAGAACTGAAGCAAACATCCCTGATGGCATACCATACACATCTGACATTCTTTTCTAGTGGTTCATAGGTATTTAGTAATGCTGTATTAACAGTGGGGATTATTTAGAATCGTGTAAGATTACAGTTGTGTAGGTTAGACTAGGGAAGAATGCATACTGGTTATTTCAAGGCATTATTCTTAATCCTGACTGGAAACAGTGAGAAAACCAGAAAAAACCTCTGTCAGAATAGCCAATATGAACTGAAATCAGGTACCTTCCAAATAAAAATCAGTACTATTACTTCAGTTAAACTGCTTTTTTCCTCACAGTTCTCTACTACTGATATAGTATATATAATGTAGTCGGGCAGGGGCATGTCGTAGCATAGTTGGTTAAGGCACCATGCTACAAGCTGGAAGGTCATGGGTTCAATTCCCTGTGAAGTCATTGGATTTTTCAATTGATCTAATCTTTCCAGCCACACTATGGCACTGGGGTAAACTCAGCCTCTAACAGAAATGAATACCAAAAATCTGCCTGGTGGCTGGTGTGTAAGGCTGACGTACAGCCATCTGTGAGCCAACTGTCCAGAAAATGTGAGAGCCTCAGTGTCTCACAACCCTATGGGCCTCCATGGCCTCTTGCAGGGATAGCTTTATCTCTTATATAATAGATATTCCAAAACCAATATCCATAATTCTTGCTGTGTGACACTTGTCATGCACTTTAGTACAAGAAGTTCACCTGTAGATTCTTTTTCAATGATTGTGTTTGTTTATCTAAGCTGGTTGGAAAGACTTGATCTAAGTTATAATGGCAATCTATCTGGTGCCATCTGGTAGCCTTGGGTTGGAACTTCCACTCAACAGGATAAACTGAACTATTAAAGTTGTTGGTGTCAAATGACTTGCATGTATACCTAGAAAAAGAAAATTACAATATTATCATACATACTTGTTTATGTAAATCTGATTCATGGACACATACTTGGAATATTAGGTTTTACCTTTGTGTGGTACTGCATAAATGTAAAGCAAGTTTTTCTGAACTTGGACTGTTTCCATGAAGAAAGAATTTATTTGATAAATTCTTTTTGATACAGTGCAGAACAGTACGTAATTTAGACACAGCCTTTGCATCCTGAAACACATCTCCTGGACCAACAATGAAAATACCCAACACCCACATTCCTCCTGGCAACATCCGTGTAACCTGTAACAGTGAATCAAACTTAATATTTCAGTCCTTTCCCATATAAGGAACAATAAATTAAATTTACTTTACAAATATTTGTCAGTATATGTCAGAATGTCAACACTTTTACAAATTGTTAAGTATATCGCAACAAACAAACAAATTCGGGTAATTAATTCCTTATAAGCTTTTATTCATATACACATGCTAGGAATTATTATAAATGAATACTATACAGCTATAATTCCTCTAGTATATACTAATATACACTTTCCATTCCTACACGCATTACCTTGAAGGTTTCTGCATACTTACTTTATAAATTTTGCCCCAAACAAATTATTCATACAGTTTCAGGTATGTTTAACATCAGGTATTAGTATACATTTCACATGCCTAGTGCCATATACCACACAGTTCAGTAGTTAATACCATAAAATGGAAAAGTTAGAGTGCAATGAGTTGGTACATCACCTCTTCATATGCTTCAAGAAAGCCTACGATTCAGTTAGGAGGGAAGTATTGTACAATATTTTCATTTTCATTCATGAAACTACTTACACTGATTAAAATGTGTTTAAATGAAACCTATAATAAAGGTAGGTAAACATTTTTCTGATGTTTCCTATACAAAATGGTATAATCGTGGAGATGCTTTATCACCACCGCTTTTCAACATTGCTTTAGATTAGCCATTAGGAAGGTCCAGGAAAATCAGGTGCAACTGAAGTGAAATGGGACGCATCAGTTACTGGTCTATGTTGATGATGTAAATCTACTGGGAGATCACACAGATACCATAAAGAAAAACACAGAAACTTTAACTGACACTAGTAAGGAGGTTGGTCTCTTAAGTAAACTCAGTGAAAACTAAGTAATGTTGCTGTCTCATCACCAGAATGCAATGCAAAATCATGACATAAAGATATGTAATAGATCCTTTGAAAATGTGGCACAGCTGAAATATTTGGGAATGGGAGTAACAGATCAAAATTTGATTCATGAGGAAATTAACCTTTAAGGGACGGGCCATTTAAATTCCGGTAGTGGTAGCGGGACGGAGTTAATTTAAATGCCCACCATTGTAGAGTAATAAAAATTGTAATCATGTTACTCAAAATGTTGTAATTTCTACAATTTTTGTGATAAACGAACGACATAAATGCTGCTTTTATCCAGAAAGAATCAGATATTGTAATTTACAGATTTTAGAATCTGTAAAAATTGTTACACTGATTCCAAAATTTTTTTTTTCCCCAATTTTGAGTGTCTGTCAACAAATATGCAGAAAGTTTCTGCAGTATAAAGGCATGCTGCAAGACATCCTCTTTTCCTGTCTTTTCTTTCTAAAGGGGAGGAAGCTAATGTTTGTACGGCACATTCTCCAGTCACGTCGTAACCTTACCTTTCTACTATTGCACGAGTGGGCGCAAGTCTTATTGTACTTTGTACTTCAGAAACACTGCATGTTTATATCTCGGGCTAGCCACACAGAGGTACTCTTCTTGGAATAGCCCTGCAATGCCTTTCAGTTTCGTCTGTATCACATTCTGAATCGGTGAGATTTATGAGCGGCCTTCAATCTCGGCTTTTTCCATGCAAAATGTAGCCATGTTGGATAGTTCAAATTGCGATGTTTTATAAGCGTTATGATTCTGTTTACATCTCAGACTAAACACACAGAGCTACTGTTCTTGGAATGCCTTTCAGTCTCGTCTGTAATGCATTCTGAATCGGTGTAATTTATGATCGGCCTCTTCCATGCCAAATGGGTCCATGGTGGATAGTTGAAATTGCGATGTTTTATAAGCGATGCGATTAGAATTGTCCTTCAGAAACCCTGACTGTGCATATATCGAACTAACCACACAGAGGTACTGTTCTCAGCATAGCCCTGCACTACCAGAACGTTCTAGCCTAGTGCACTGTGTTATGAATAAAACATCGCAATTTGAACTAGCCAGCATGGCCTCGTTTCACTTAGAAGAAGACGAAATTGAGAAGGGCGAGGAAACAATGGGCTCAGAACCCGAAGTAGACGAAGATCCATCATCTTCGTCGGCAACCTGGGGACCACCACACCAGCATGGCAGGAGGCGTGTGAATAATTATTCCGGTGGAGCTGTGGGGTTAAATATCAATGAAGCTCCACACGTAAATAAGGATTCCACCCCTTTCTGCGTTTTCATGCTGTACTTCGCACGGATTATCCGTCTGCTGGTGGAAGAGACGAATAGGTACTACCACCAGTACCTAGACGAACTTCAAGACGGACCTTCTCCGCGGCCTGACATGACCGATTCCGAGATGTTTCTGTTTCTAGGAATAATCATTCAAATGGGACATGACATTAGAGACAGACTAAAGGACTACTGGTCGACTGCAGAACAATTTGCCATGCCTTTCTACTCTAACACAATGAAACGCGACCGTTTTCTACACATTCTTCGTTTTCTTCATTTTGCAGACAACAATACAGAAACTGACAGGAATGCCGACAGTTATGACCGACTATGGAAAATTCAGACCATCTTCAACACACTCAATGATGCATATGAAAAATACTATAACCCTTCCAAACATTTGGCCATAGACGAGATAATTGTTAAATTCAAAGGGAGAGTGGTTTTTAGGCAGTACATTCCTAAGAAACACAAACGTTTCGGAATCAAAATCTTCAAAATTTGTGATGCCACTGGGTACACCTATGACATGAAGGTTTATCTAGGAAAAGACAGGACACGTGCGGACCAAGACGTGACAGCGACACATGCTACAGTTAGGGGCCTATGCAGAT
This sequence comes from Cryptotermes secundus, assembly GCF_002891405.2. Classification (NCBI taxonomy): domain Eukaryota; kingdom Metazoa; phylum Arthropoda; class Insecta; order Blattodea; family Kalotermitidae; genus Cryptotermes; species Cryptotermes secundus. Next base: position 35,841 of record NW_019743693.1, read on the forward strand.
GTATTGAGGGCGTAGGTCACAAACTGTACATGGACTATTTCTTTTCGTCACCAGACTTGTTTGAGGAACTGATGACAAAGGACATAACGTGCTGTGGGACAGTTAGACCTAATCGGAAGGGCCTGCCTGACGATTTTCGACGAAGACAATTTCGACTGAAGAAAGGTGACATTCGTGTTAGGGTGAGATGGAACTTTACAGCACTAGTTTGGAAGGACAAACGTGACGTATACATACTGACAAACATGCACTGTCCTCCAGCAGAAGGCAGTTTCTGTGATGAGCATGGAAATGCCATCAAGCCAGCAATTGTTGCTGACTACAACAAGCACATGGGTTATGTCAACAAAGCGGACAGAATGGCAAACAGTTATAGCATCAGTCGTCGGACCTGGAAATGGACAAATAAACTATTTTTCCATTTCCTGGATATGACGATTCTGAACAGTTTCATCCTGTTGTCATCCTGTGACGCGAAATTGTCACACAGAGAATTTCATCTCGCCCTTGTACGCAACATGCTGGAACATGCTGCAAGGGGTCCACCTCGCCCTCAACGGTCCAGGGGTCGACCTCCTGCTGTGTCATCGGCGATATCTCGATTAGAGGAGGCCTCTCGACATCACTGGCCGACTTCCTCTACTTCGAGATTGAGATGTCGCGTGCTCTTCGTGTAGGAAACGAAGTTACATCCGGACAAAATGCATGACGTGCGACGTTGGACTATCCATTTCCGGATGTTTCCAACAGTTCCACACGAAGGCATCATTCAATTAGATGATGCAGGAGGGGAGACAGACTACTTATGAAGCTGGTGTCGAAAAATAATGTACGTAGAACAAGAATTTCTATCTTAAAATTAGATTTTAAAACACTGTGCGCACGCGTGGACTGTGCATACCCATACGGTGTCTTTCAGCCACTTGGCTTTACTTTAAAGGTCCCCATACGGTGTCTTTCGGCTCATAAAGGTTAAGAAAAGGTTAAACTCAGATAATGCATACTACCATTTACTTCATAACCTTTTGGCTTCTCATCTGCTAAGAATATAAAAATAAGAATATACAAACCTACCATTTTGTATGTAGTTTTGTATGGGCGTGAAGTCATCCAGTCCCAACCATTCCAGATTCTCTTAGATTTTGATAAAATATTGCCTTGTTTTAGGCCACTGTGAACTGGAAAGGCATCAGACAAACTTTCTGTATATGAACTTTCCTAAGCACCCATGCAATCACATTTTAATTCATCTACTAGATTCCTTGTGGGGCACACGGTAGCATAGTTGGTTGAGGCACTATGCTACAAGCTGGAAGGTTGTGGGTTCAAGTCCCAATGAGGTCATTGGATTTTTTCAATTTACCAAATCCTTCCAGCCGCACTATGGCCCTGGGGTCGATCAAGCCTCTAACATAAATGAGTACCAGAAATATTCTTGGGGATAAAGGGCGGCCAGCGCGTAGGGCTGACAACCTTGCAGCCATCTATGAGATGATTGTCTAGAAAATGTGGGAACCTCAACATCTCACAACCCTATGGGCCTCCATGGCCTGTTACAGGGATACCTTTACTTTTTTACTTACTTTACCAGGTTCCTTGAGTATTCTGAATTTCATAAAGAATTTATTGTCTGAAAAGTGCCTTGTGATATCTGACAGATGGAAAGACTAATCATACCTACAATTCTGAATCAAGCAACTATGGTAACTTGTAAAACGTGATAACACAGCAAACTGTCACACAGTATTAAGCGATATGATGTTACATTATTACAGTAAAGATAATCAAGTTTCAAAAAACATTATAATAGCTCATTGGCTTCATTTGTGGTTTGCAGGTATGTGTGTGACCCCCATTTTCTCTCATTATTTAAAGATCAGAGCTCCCTATGTTCCTATGAATACCAGATTACTAACATGTTCTGCATGATCGACAACCAATGTTTCTTGGATATCTTGCACAGACTTGAGTGGCTTCAGATGTTCCACTTTACTTAGAGACTGAGCTGCATCTCCTGCACTTTCATCTTTCACATCTTTGGGTGCTGGGTGTGGTGTTCGTGCCAGATGAACCACATAATCACGCTGGCCTACATTCTGAGAAGTTAAAATATGTTAACACTACATCTTATATTTCCTCATATTCCATGCTATAATAATACTGCGTGACCTACATAAATTACGAAGTTACCAAAATAATTTCCTGAATTATTCACTTTATCCTTGTGAAGTACAAATATTCTGACATTTTCTTTCCAGAAAATTTAAACTGTATATTCGTCCCACAGAGACCATATTCCACACCCATAACAACCAAAGGACCAAACTGTTGACGTTGGTAGTGGTCGGGGTGATAACAGTACTTTCGGAATTAAATAATATTAGCATTTCAATGATCGATTTTTCTTCTAATTTCATTAACCTCACTCTTTATTTGCTGGTGCTTTCACACACTTAAACCCATGAACACTACCAAACGATACATTACACACAGACCTAATTAAAATAAGATTAGCATTTAGCGTGGTTGTATAACATTTCACACGGTTTTGTATTGAACATATTCAGAGCGGACACAAAGTTTGACTGCAATTGTCTTCCTTATGGTAGAATATAATTTACCTTACCTGGCCGAGAACTAACCCTACCACATAAGAGTCTGGCTCTACTAAATGAATTAAATAAGGCAGCAAATTAACTTCTGCGATTACTGTTCTCCCCATTTTATAACAAAATTAATACAACTTATACAAAATCACATTCATACTGTCGTACATTTCACACGCATACATTTCGTCTTTTGTCTTTATTTCAGTTGTAAGCGTTGTAAGTTTGTGCTCTCAGCTCCTCAGCTCTTCCAATTTTTCTTACATTTAGTTAGTAACGAATGCGTAGAGATGGCAGCAGTAGTGCACCGTGGTGACATGGCGGCCATGTTGCCCACCAATAACAAGAGAGTTTCACGGGGCTGATCTCGACCAATCAGAGAGCCTACAGGAACCAATTTGAATTCCCGCAATTATATGTGGTAATGGTCGGCCTTGGCAGGTGATGGCAGTGAGTTGGAAGTGAAAACCGTAATTATCGTTATGTGCTGCTGAGAACGGAGGAAAAGGTGTATTGGTTGGACTGTAGTTGGGGCTTGTTATGGAGGTTTGTTTGTTAATATGATCTGAAAATTTGTGACGCTGGTAAATTAGTACAATTTATTGAGTTTTGGACATTATCCACTGTCCTGTTTTTATTTCAAACAGCATTTCGCAAAATGGACTGAGTTGGACCCAATCGATAGAGCTGGTCCATATCCGGTCTCAGGCTTATACCGGAGGACTGAGGCAGAATCCAGTCTCCGAAACGTTGTGTTAAAAAAAACAGGGCGATAGATACCGTCCAAAGACTCAAAACTTGTATCAGTATATTCGATATTTATCCATGATTGTGAGGCATGACGCAGTGTGTAAGTACGTCACAGGATAGCCTTTGCTTGCTGCCCTGATTCGTGCCGCTTTCTTGCATGGCTTACTCTCCATTTGTGAACATCGAGGTGACATATTTCGCCAGTTGACTTTCAGTGGACTACAAAGTATTGTATACCAGAAGATAGAACTCTTCATAACAACCAGTGTGATAATCTCAAATCCTACAAAACACGATATGTTTGAGGCAGAACTCATAAAGCCAGTTTTACTATTGTATAGATTTCTATGGTATAGCTGGGCAAATAATTCTCTCAAATTACCCTCCAATCTATCTGCCCCCTCCAGCGGTCTCTTTACTCTGCTCTCACTCTTTCACAGAAGTGGCTGGATTGCTTGTTCTGCATTGTTAGGCAAGGGGTGACTGCAGGCAGGCTGGGATATCAGAGTGGGGCAACAAACCCTTCTGGTCTAGGAAATCTTAGCCCGACCACCAGTGAGAGTTGTTTGGTTAGTAAAGCCACAGTCCTATGGATTGCTGCTGTTATCATTATTGTTATATTCCTGTGAAGAACTTGAAGCTTAATAAAGAAATATCCACAAAAATTCTTTCAACATGTATCTGGAATGTCTCCAGAGCATATATCAAGGAAGCTGCTGGACTATAAGCCACAGGGAAGAGGAGGATGAGGAAGTGGATCTGTTCATATAAAATTGGATTTGAAATAGGTCAATAGGTGTAATCTGTGTTGGCTGTATTTGTGTGTGTGTGTGCATATATCCCCTCTGAAAGGTTTTTTTTACTCCTCTGGAAGTTTCATGTTAACAGTTTCTAAAACTAATTCATTTGTTTCCAGCATGAAACTGTGTGTGTTCCTTCAGTCAAGCTGGAGATTGATAAAGAAGTTGCATTTGGGGACAGTGAAACTCTTCGTGATGACAAGGATGGAATTTTCAGATTTCCTTCCTGTCTGATCCAAGATAGTCCATGTATTAAAGAAGAAGTGAAGGATGAAATTACTGTTGAGGAGGGAGGAGTGAATTGTGAAATTGAGGAAGGAAGCAAAACACATAGCCAGTGTCAGTCTGCAACCAGTGACTGGCCCATTAAAGTGGATTTGGATGAGGACTTGATTTCACAGGAGAGGAAAAATGCATGTGTTAAAGAAATGGGAGTTATAAGGTAAATTACTTTTAAATTGTTCTGTCTCAACATAGCAATTATCAGAACCAACTCACACTTCACCATGCAACAATGAGTTTATTGGACTTATAGTAGTATTACATCATGCTACATGTTTTGTCTTTTAAAGCCATCATCAGACGGTACAGTTTAATGAACATTTTTAAACTACTGAATAGCAGTTTAAGGTCTTTCATTCTGGTCCGTCACACTAACCAATTAACAATCAAGTTTCTTCCGTCAAATGTGACACTTTTTTAAGTTTTCCACCTCGTCAGCACCTGCCTTACATGTTTCGGCTCACCACGGAGCCATCATCAGAGGCATTTATAGTAGAAAAAGAAATCACCAACACACAAAACTTCACTTTGTCCAAGATAGCCACGTTCCAGTTAATTAAAATAATTACAAATAGTTAAAATTAC
>NW_019743693.1:41339-42231 GCF_002891405.2 Cryptotermes secundus
ACACTGGTCGCTATGCAGCGCGAGTAAACAGCGGTTGCTAGGCAAAGCGACTAAACGCGGGATGCTGCGGTTACTATGCTGCCGTAAACAACTCCCGACAGCGTTGCTAGGCTATCTGCAAACACGGCGTCAGACAACAGTGGTGCCTATTGCGTAATTATTTTCCCGTTGTCCATCTGAGGGTTTATAAGGTAACTACACAGCCGCCGAAGACAGTTCTCAAGGCAGCAGCCTATGAGTTGAGTGAGTTACGAGTCAACCAGTCAGTGTAGGCCAAGTAATTGTAATACTGCAGATAGCAGTAGCTGTGAGATTGTAAACTGTGTGATTGTATGAGCGAGTGTGAAATAAAATTTGCTATATCCAGTAAGGCGGGAAGTTATTTGTCGCATTATACACACAGCATATGACAATATATATATATATGTATGTGTGTGTATTGTAGCTAGTAGCTGTTATCTTGATTGTAGTGTTATGTAATTTCTTTGACAGTGTTGTTGCACTTTGATGTTTGATCATGGTTGGATGCGCTTTATTCCTACTGTCGTATTATTTTCCTAGTGGGGCATCTGCACAGCTTGGAAATCAGTTGTTTCTATATTTTGTAGTGTTTGTGTGTGTGTGTGTGTTTGTGTGTTTGTGTATATACACACACTCAACTCTCGATTATCCGGGATTATGGTGGGGATGGAAATTACGATTAATCGAAAACCTGTTTAAGACAAATTTTATTAAAAGTAGTACTGTAAAACTGTACCTTCATAATACTATAGGCCTACCTGTATTTAAATTTATTCAACCTCATTTTTATGTCATCTCATGGCCAATTTAATACTTTTTTACAGTACACTGAAGTATGAATTAGTTATTTCAATCACAGTGTTCAACAACA
>NW_019743693.1:43002-150756 GCF_002891405.2 Cryptotermes secundus
AGGGCATAACTGCAGGAGGTGATTTCCTAGGTCTTTGTAATCAAAAAAGTTCATATAAACATGTGTCCGATTTTGGACAGTTACGGAGTTATGACTGTTTTAAACTCAGAATAGAAGGTAATGATTACTGACAATAAACGGAACAAAATAATAAACCAGCATAATACATGATACATTTAAAGTATGAATGTAAAGTTAACTTCGTGAAATTACCTTTAATTTGAATTTATTGGTACTTAAAGCTGATTTTTGAAAATGCCACCGCCGGCCGCAACATAGGCTGCCGCTTGGTTGTGAACCGCGCTGGACATACCAACCCTCCCCACTTTAGGTACATCTCAAGTGTCGAGATAATGAGAGCACTCTGTCTGTAGCTGGCTAAAAATAGCGACTGGCCAGCTGACAGACGCGGTTCACACGAGGGAGTGTACGGGAATGAAAAAACGGTCATAACACCGTAACCGTCCAAAGTCTGACACATGTTTATATGAACTTGTTTGATCACAAAGACCTAGGAAATCACCTCCTTCAGTTAAGTTTTAATTCCTTAAAGGTTGAGGGCTGGATAAATTGCTGCTGGTCCTCACTAGCACAGTCATTCTTAGTTCCAAGTCACATGGGACTAATGAACATATTTTGCTGTCTCACAACTCAGGAGTCGTGCACCTCCACTGCCATAAAGGCTGAGATTTTTCTAAACCATATACATAAGGATTTAGTTTGTGCCTCATAAAAACACATTACATATCCACTGCAAAGATCAGCTGGTTAATGCTGTTTAGGTAAACAATCAACAATTATTATGAGCAACTATGCGAAACACACAGATACGCTCTGTGGACAGAATGCAGAGTTTTAGTATATTAAAACAGGTGGTACATATAGAACCACTGGGCTTTGAAGGGTTAAATTTAGGTTGTATTTTTTGAGTCCTAGGTAAGAAATATTTAGCACACAGTTCTGCAACTTTTACGTGAAACTAGCAGAAATCTGGTTGAAATTTGAAAAGGAAATTGTTATACTTATCATCATTACAGGACACTAAACTTGACAGAACAATGTGACTAAGTGGTACTGCTATTTAGAAGTACACTGTGAGCATGTTTTTTTTTTCTTTTGTCCAAGGTGGGCGCTGTAATACGATAGAAATTCAAGCACATTTTCCACTGCTGTTTATTATTGCTATTGTTTGTGCCTCTTCATAACTGCTATCAGCCTTGCTGACATACACAACTAAAGTGTTAGCCTTTTGTAAATCTGAGACTTGTTCAAATGAAGCATATTCAGGGATTGTGTAAGATTTGAGGTTTTCACAGTGGTGACTGAAGAAAGCAGTCTTCTGGGATGTGGCACCGTGTAGATCTTCTGTTAACTGATGTTTCGGAGAACGTATCGCCTCAAGACAAGAAGAAATCCGTGAGCAAACCAGTGTGAGCAGGTGCAACAGACTGAGTCCAGTCGAGTAAACCCAGCTGTATAAGAGTAGGAAGCGAAGTGAGAGGGGCTACATGGGGAATCAGTAGAGAGGGTGGAGGGGAAGGGTCTGGGGAGGTGGGCCAGCAGGTAACAGGCCACAGCAGGTATAGAGTATGTGTGGGGGGGGGTGAGAAAAGGCAAGGTTAAATGGAGGGCATTAACCCTGAAGCTTGGGGGTTGCGAAGCAAGTCGGGCACGGACCTGCATGGCCTTGTGGATCTGGCATCAAGTCCTGGAGGTTTCTTGAGAGAACAGATGAGAGGCTTCCATGACTTGCTGAGACAAAACCCCACCTCTCTGTTCATATTGTCCTGATGGAGTTCAATCTCAATGGCCCCCCTAATGATGCGATCCATATATTGGGTCTTTGTGGTGAGGATGGAGGTATTCTGAAGCTGAATGCGGTGTTCCAAGTCGATGCTGTGTTCAGGCACAGCTGACTTATCTAGATGTTTGAGACGGATGTGCTGCTGCTGCTCCTTGAACCTCATGTCCACAGAACGGCCCGTCTGCCCAATACAGACCTTGCTGCACTTGCAGGGGATTCTGTATACACCCGGTGTCCTTAGTCGCAGACTATCTTTGACCAGCTGGAGGAAACTAGATAATTTCTTTGGAGGCAGGCCCACTGATTTGATGTTGTTCTGGGACAGACTATGCTGATACAGTTGAATGTAGTCCCGACATAGGGCAGGAAGGCAACTGAGCCCAGTTTATTGTCGGGTCAACTGATGTTCAGCCGATGGTTGAGAACTCTGTGGATCTGCCAGTTGTTATATTTGCTCTGCCTGAAAATGTCCCCCAGGAGCACCAACTCCGCATGTAGGCTGTCTTGGTCGCATAGAGCTCAAGCCCTGTACACCAATGTGGAAAGTACAGCTTGCTTGTTGGAAGGGTGGTGGTGGGACATAGTGTTAAGGTAGAGGTTTGTATGGGTGGATTTGTGGTACACTGTATGGCCCAGAGAACTGTCGGGTCTCCTGTAAATATCTATATCCAGGAAGGGGAGGTGGCTCTCAATTTCAGTCTCCATTGTGAACCGAATGCACTGGTGGATGCAATTTAGGTGGTTCAGGAAGTCCTTAAGCTTGTCGGGCCCACGTGGCCAGATGATGGTGTCGTCTACGTAGCCAAACCAGCAGCGGGGCTTGTGCAGAGCCAAGCCAAGTGCCCTCTCCTCGAAGTTCTCCATATATAAGTTCATGATGACCGGCGGCAGTGGCGAGCCCATCACCACACCATCGGTTTGTTCATAGAACTGGCCATAAGAGTCTCAAGACATTTCGAAGAAGATATCTTGAGATCGAGTCATTAGGGAGGCCATTGAGATTGACCTCCATCCCAACAATATGAACAGAGAGGTGGGGTTTTGTCTCGGCAAGTCATGGAAGCCTCTCATCTGTTCNGGTTTACTCGACTGGACTCAGTCTGTTGCACCTGCTCATGGATTTCTTCTTGTCTTTACCCTGAAGATGGAGGCAATACATTCCTCCGAAATGACGGTTAACTTGAATCTAGCCCATTAGTGCTTCCTTCAAGGGGGTAGAACACATGGAAGTCACATGATGAGATGTCTGGGCTGTATGGGGGATAGTCCAATGCCAGCTTGTGCATGGGGTGCAGTGTACTGAACTGTACAGACCACATGCAAATGTACATTATTTTGCAGCATGATTACACCCATCATGAGCATGCTGGAACCATTTTGCATGATGTTGGTATGAAGGTCTTGGGGGGTTAGGTTTCATGGTAGTGTTGTGTGTTGATTGTGATGTCGTAGTCCTTGAGAGAAGTGAATAATACATTCTGTTTGGTCAAATTCTGTGTCTGGAATGCCATCATGTAACTGTGTTACACTGTTCCATTTGCTCTAATGCATCCATCCTCTCAATAATTGCTAGTGTTTCATACACACAACCATGAGGTCACCTTTGACTGGTCATATTTTTCAGCAGTGCACTAAATAGATTTCATTTAAACAACCATATTTTGACATGAAAGAACAGAGTTCCCAAAATGCAACTTCAAGACAGTAACGTCCATGTATTTATCATCCATTAATATTGCAACACTTGTTTATTCACCACTTAATCTTAATTTTAGTGTAACACTTTACACTTTGACACACTCCACTCTCTCCACTCCTCACAACCAGGGCATATAAATACATGAACAAACACACTGCATCCAACTAGTAAAGACAACACCACAGGCTGTGGAGGAAACATGCAAACCAGGGGCATGTGAGTATAAAGTAAACAAACATAACATAATAACAATAGCAAACAATTAGAAAACAGTATTAACCTAGGGATCTTATAAATTACAGATTGCAGACATAACTGAAAAGTAGGCTATGAGCGTGAAGGGCAAGCTGCTGCAACAAAACACCCAGGACAGGCATGCATTTATGAACAATGGATGACACCCCTTGTGAGATGAAATAGAATGCACCAAAATAACTTGGGTTTAATAGAAATTTTAATGGATTTTATCTTGTTTTACCTTGAAAAGAGAATTACAGCATGTGATTTTGTCACGGACTAACACAGTGTAGCAGTTTTAACATAATTTAATACAATATTTGCAACATATCAAGACACCTGAAGATGGCCATTTGGGGCCGAAACATGTCGTGTCAAAGTGTAAAACATTAAACTAAAATTAAGATTAAGTGGTGAATAAACAAGTGTTGCAATATTGATGGACGATAAATACATGGGCGTTAAGTTAAACAATTGCAACAGGATAACGAAATACAGAATTTCAAGACAGTAACTTACTTGCCTGTGGTCTTGCAGGGTATGTTATGTAAATATCATTGAAAGCTCAACTTTTAATATCAAGTAGTAAAAATAATATATTTTTAATTTGTTTTATACATCTCACAGTTGATAAGTTGTTTGTTTAGTAAATGTTAATGCATTTAGATAAAAAATAAAACTGTTTTCACCATTGGTTTGCATTAACTTTCATATGGTGAACAAGCAAGCATATTTCTGGAGCTGCATTGAGGGATATTGAAGGCAAATAACACATTAACTCTTCAAATAGTGTTGGTATTCTAATTTGCTGATGTAGACCAGAATCATGTTTATTAGGGCCCATACTACAAGATTTATTTAAAATCTGGTGAATAATTTGGGACTTAAATGATGAGGTATATAGTGTGTCAGTTGTTATGCATACATGTGATGCATGCCTGAGAAGAATTTTGAAATAAAATCATAACTTATTTTTTTGCAGTATGGGTTCATACATTCAGCAGCAGAGAGATCCGATATCGACCAAGTGTGACGTACCTATGCATCTTCAGAATTTATATGTGAATCAGAATAATACTTCTGATTCTTTCATAGATAAGTCTGAAGAAATGTCTGCTTGCACCAGGAAAGCTGTAAGAACAAGGAGAATATATGGATGTCAGTTCTGTATTAAAACATTTTCATATCCATCTGATCTAGATTTACATACCCGAATGATTCATACTAAATGCAGAAGCAAAGTCTGTGAAGCAGAGTTAAAGAGGTCAAGTGAACAAGGAAAAGTGCATGAGTGCAGGAATTGTTGTAAGCAGACTTATGGATTATTCAAGAATTTCAGTAGATGCAATAATCATGTTGAGCCATATTCTGCACATAAAATCAGATGTAAATCATGTGGCGAAAGCTACAGTCGGTGTTATTTCTCAAAGGTGTGTTGCAGAAGCGGACGTGATATGACTAAAATTGATTCTAAGATGAGGGATTTTTACTTTTTTTAATTTTGTACCAGTTTCTTCTTTAACAAATAATTGTTGGTTGGTTCATTTATCACAGATGCATGAATAAATCCAAACAAGGAGACCTCAAAAAATGTTTGGATGAATGGATGACAACCCCAAGCAAAATATCAAAATATTAATCAAATTTTAACTGTTTTATTGATTTTAATTAAGGACAATTTCTTTAAAATTAAGAGATAACTGCATTCACGTGTGATACGAGAAGTTGGACATACCATACATTGTAACAATTGTAGCGAATTGGAGACACCTCATTGTGGCTGTGTATGGCTGAAGCATGTTGAGAAGGAAAAGGGACAATAAGTTGTATTGTAGATGGAAATGTATTGTATAAAAGTATCACAAATGAGGGTAGGATCTAAGTTAGTAAAGATGTTTTGGGGTGTGGGTGTTGGTTCCCATGCTCAACCCCCAACCTGGAGGATATTGCAGGATTAAAAGTAATTTGTCCTTAATCCTTTCTGGTCCATTTATGACTCCTGCATAAATTTTTAAATTTCGGGGGGTTTGCTGTAATATGATGTCTTGAATTATCAATTTCTTGTGTTTATATATGGGCGTGTGTGTGTGTGTGTGTGTGTGCGTGCGGGCAGTAGTTAATGTCTCATGGTTGTAGCTTGAAGGCCTCAAGCTTGATGTTCTACAGGCCCCAGTGCTCCAGTTGATTATAATTATAGTTATACAAAAGTAAACAAGTTTGTAAAAGTATGTAATATACACTCAACAGGCATATCCAGTAGAAGGAATCATAAATGAAATAAGATTATAATGAACTCTTACTATATACACAGGATCTTCAAAAAATTTTTGAACTTTTTATTTTACAACCCTATTTTATTGATGATTACAAAAACAAAATACATCGTATTTCTACATATTGACTCTCCTTTTCAACACATTTTCCCAGTGCCCTGTAAATTTCTTAATGTCATCATAATAGAAAGTCTTTGGTTGTGCATGTAGCTGCTGATGGACCTTGTTTTTTGCGTTCTTGTAATGTTGAAATCTTCTTCCTCCTAGAGCTCCTTTAAGTGGTCCAAAAGGTGACAGTCAGATGGTGCAAAACCTGGACTGTGAGCTGGGTATTTCATGACTTCCCACTTCAATTTCCTGAGGGTTTCCAATGTGTGGGCTGCATATGGGGATAGGCATTGTTGTGCAACAACAGGATGCCTTCTAACAATCTCCCTCTTTTTTTAGAGTCGATTGCAGACTTCAGCTCTCCCTGTAGCATGTTAAAATAAGTTGCACTTGCAACAGTCGTTCTACATACCAGGTAGATCTCAAGTATAGGCCCTTGAGAATCCCAGAAGATGGTCAACATCAACTTGCCTGCTGATGGTTGCATCTTGAATTTCTTGCAACGGGTGATGACGGATGCTTCCACTGCATGCTCTTCCACTTGGTTATTGGTTGATAGTGATGAGCCCAGGTTTCATCACCTGTGATGATCTATTGCAGAAAGTTGTCACCTTTGCAATAAATGAGCCAAATGGCACGAACAAATGCCTAAGCACATGCGCTTCTGCTCATCTCTCAGTTCCTTAGGTACTCACCTGGCACACACTTCATGGAACTGAGGTTATTATGCACCACAGAACAGATAGACCCATTATTTATATTCAGTTGTTTTGCAGTTTTGTCGACCATCATTCTTCTGTTTTGAAGATTCAGTTCCATGGCTCTTCCTTCATCCTGCGTTGCTGTAGTTGTGGTTAGATGACCCAGAGCACTCTGCATTAGTCATGGTCGTATGGCCATTTTTAAACATTTCAGTCCACATATACATGACTATGTGAGAAAGAGCACACATGTGCTGATGAATTAATCCAAATGGTACACCTACTGATCACAGATCGTTGCTCCTCCTTGGTGCAATTCTCAAGTTTTGCTGCCATGTTCACTGCTTCATAGGAACTGTCACACTAACTGCAAGGTTAACAGGCTTGCCTTGCCACCATGACACCCTACAATACCCCATCACCCCTCCCACTATTTCTGTTTTCTTCGAAAAATATAAAAGTGTGGGAACTTTTTGAAGATTCTTTGTAGTAAAACAATATTAAACTGAGGTGCATCTATTGACTATTAGGTGATTAGGTGATTATATTCAAACTAGTGAAAAATGAAAAGTGTATAGGCCAGCTAAGGAAGAAATAATTTGTATTAAGGCTTCAGTTTTAAAATACACTAAATGAAACCTAAATGTGTAAATTAATGTATGCTTTAGAGTTATGTTGTAATAGAGAGGTATGTTAAAAGAATAAAACAAATCTACTTTTGACACAGTGTAACTCAATAAAGGTTTTCTTTTGCTTTTTCATAAATGTGGTTGTGTTTTGGAGTCCATGGTTGACCTTGAATGCAAGTTTGAAATTATACTTGCATGTAATTGCGACTGTCCAACATGTCCAATCTGAATGAAAATTAAAATGGCTTGACAATCTTTTTGGTAAATTTTCCTGTTATCATATTTCATGAAAATGGATTCTTTGGTTCTAGAGTTCCATGTACACGAATAGATGGTCAGGCGGTCTCAGCAAACTTAATAGGTGTACCAAATGGTTGCAGACACTCCTGTAAAGGAAGTTGAAAGTGTATGAGTGTTACATGGTCAGAAATTTGTATTATTCCGAATGAAAAATACTATTTGGCAAATATTCTATCCTTAGTAAACAATTATATCTTTGTGAGTTCCATTGGATGCAGATCTCATGAGCACCTGGGTGGTAATATCCTAAGTTATGGTTGGTTGCACCCAGTTTTTCTGCATTATGTGGGTTCGATGCTCTTCTATAATGATCAAATTGAATTCTCCTAAAATTACAGTATTATTAAAATTATATTTTACTCTAAGGAAAGAATAATGGGAGCTGTGGTAGCACAGTTGGTATAGCGACTGGCTGAGGGCTGGACAACAGGTTGGCGTTCAAATCTTGATAGGGTCAAGAATTTTCTCTTCTCTGTTTTGTCCAGAATGGTTATGAGGCCCATCCAGCCTCCTGTCAAAGGTGTACCGGGGGCTCTTTCCCTGGGGGATAAAGCGGCTGGTGCGTGAACCTGACCACTCACCTTGAACTAGTGCTTAGGTCAAGAAAATATGGATCTGTACGTCCACTCCTCCATATGCCTTCATGGCATGTTGTTTAATTAGTTAAGCACAAGGACAACTTTCCCTGTAAGTGATGAATACAAAAACTCGCCAGTGACCAGATGAGAACTCAGTACGATAAACTGCACATTAAAAAATTCTTGTGTAATAGCATCGTCACAAAAGAAGTAAGGACCAGTGATGACTTCAGTGGGAACTCCTGCCAATATCATCATGTGCAAACTGTGTTGCTGCAGTTCTTCATTGTATTGTGGCTTTTACTAATTTTAGTAATGTCTGCTGCAGATATTGCTCATATTAACACTTTTTGTCTGGTAATATTACATAATGATGAACTGCAGAGAAAATTCTTTCACTGAAATTTGATATTCTCCCTATATATATATATGTGTGTGTGTGTGTGTTTGTGTGTCCCTGTCTTTAAATTCATTTACAAGTACTTGTTAGGAGTTAGAAAGTTAGAACTTTTTCACAAATTATTGCATTGTGAATGTAGATATATTCAGTCCATATGATGCTTTATGTGAGGATATTATTTCTCTGGAATATTGATCTGGCCAAACATTCGACAGAATATATGAGACAAACTCCATCTTAAGTGCAACAATTTAATTGTAGTTCTTCCTTCTTTCCTTCCTCTACACTACATGTTTCGGCCCTAAATGGCCATCATCAGGTGTATATAGGGCCGAAACATGTAGCGTGGAGGAAGGAAAGAAGGAAGAACTACAATTAAATTGTTGCACTTAAGATGGAGTTTGTCTCATATATTGTGTGAGTGTAACAGGATGCTTAAATATAATATTTGACAAAATAATTGTCTTTTGCTACAACTTTATCTTGAATCTGTCTCAAACATTTTCTCTCTTAAGAAGTTGATTCACCACTTCACTACCAAATCACGTTAAAAATCTTGTTTAATATCTGAAAACGTGATGTCTTTTTTACAAACTCTAACACATGCAGTCAAACATGTTTCAGTCTTGAGTTCTGCACTTCACTTTTATTTGACTGACGTTACCCAGGGATAAGGACAATACCAGAACATTATTAAGCAATGTTATCTGAGTGTGTCAATTTTATGAAACTGATTTAGTGTTATGACCTCTCTGCACAGTTGTGTATAGCCTTGGGGACATTGAGCTATATACACACAAAGTATACTGTATTTTTCCAAATTCAGTGCCTATACATTTTTTGACACTTTTCTTTCTTATGGAAAGAACTGATCGTATGAGATCACCATGCTGTCTGTATATATCTATGCCCATAGTTTCGGCTTTTGAGCAGTTTATAGTTTGGTATGAATATTGTGCCTATGGAGGCTACTCCAGTGCTGTGCCTTTTCATTTTCTGCAGTCACTAATAGTATGATGGACACAGAAACGTGTGTGAATGAAACAAGCTACTTAATTGTAGGGTCCTGATATGATGTGTGGCAATAGATCTTAAAAAAAAAATGCAATTCTTTCCTCCTTTATAAAAATGTAAAATAATAATATTCATGCTGTATGAAAATTTTATTCAGCTTTCAGTCTGATGGCACAAACTAATAAACTGTTGAAGCTAGGTGTCTAAAATTTCCATGGATATACGTAGATCATTCTATATGAAATATCATAAGTCAACAGTTAAAATCATGGTGACAATGTGAAGCTTTGTGGTTGTATCTGATGTAATGTAGGTAGAATCTGTACTTAATGAGTTATAAAAAAATTAAATAAAGTATCGTAACTGTGGTAATAGGAATAGATCTGTAGGACTAGAAATCTGTGGAATAGGAAATTGGGATTTATGAGTTCCATTGAGAATTTCTTGTTCTCTATATCAGTTGTACCATCATTTATTGAACAACTTCTAAACATAGTAAACAGCTATTAATATATTACATATACATACATCCATGTTTTTAATTAAATTCTTTTTTACATTTTGGTTTTATGAAAATTATCCAACTTGATGCGTGTCATTGGAGGCAGCCTATAAGAAGATGAATTATGCTTTCATTTCTCTTGTAACTAACAAGGAATGTAAACTAGAAATACCACTTCTTAATTTATTTCCTGCATCACAGTTAGGACTGTTTATTTTAGGAGATTTCTGTTGTTGGTAATTCTGTATTCCATAGTGTTAAAATGAAATGAAAATTTAAAAGAATATATGCTTTGTATTAAACTTGTTGACTCATTAGCAGACTCAACTTAGCGATGAGAATCATACCCATGAGGCAAAGTGTTTTGCTTACCTGATTTTATAATCCACTGAATCTTTGTTGAAGGACGTATTAATAGAACAGTGGAAACTTATGAATTATGGAGAATGGAGCACCAATAGCATGTTTGGAGTTTCCCCATCTCTGATTATTTAGAAGAACTTTATTTTCGATTTGTGGTTTTGCTGTGTACTGTGTTTCCAGAGACTGAACCTCTTCATCTACTCATTAATTTCTCATGGTTTTAATTCTAGAAAATTATGTAATTTACAGCATAGTTCTAATATTTGATCCATTAATCTTCAGAAGAAAAGATTATATCTGTGGTGGGTTTTACTTTAATATTTTGTTGCCTAATGTGAAATAGAAACTTACTGGTAATAAAAGTAGCAAATACAAGTCATAGTAATGTCTCTATTAACACTTAATAACATTCATATTATTTTGCAGAGATAAGCTCACATTATGGGTAAACGTGGACTTAACTTGGTCATGCTTGCCCATTGTCCATTGCAGAGATCATCAAATGCCATCTCTTCAATATGCTGTCCACCAAGATCTCCAGGTCCATGACATGTAGGGTTTGAGTCCCAGACTTTGTGCTTATTTTCACGTAACCATCTAAAAATACAATGTAGAAATTTTGTCATACCTTTCCTGATTCACCATACATTGTTATTTGATTTAAGAATTCATACATAGCGTCCTGTACAATGGGTAATGTGGCCTGTTTACCCAGGGGTAAAGTGGCAGGGTCATGAAAGTGACCACTCACTCCTGTCTAGTGGTGAAGTTAAGAATGGTGGAGCTAGAAATCCACTCCCCCATACATGTTCATGGCATAGTACCAAATTAATTAAGCACAGGGATAACTTTACTTTTTTATGTTTTTCAGATGAAGCCTGTTTTCATTTAGGTGTCCATGTAAACAAATGGAATGCACATTAGCAGTCTTCACGAAGTCCAGAGATTTTCACTGAAAATTTGTTACACAGTCAATGAATGTGGTGTGCATTTTCAAATATTGCCATATTTGGAACTTTCATCTTTCATGGTTTTCCATGTTTATTTTGATAAGTAAGGCATGGCTTCAGCAAGATGATTTGAGGCCTCAAACTGCCAGTACTATTTTGTATGTTCTGAAGGAAATGTGTGCAAACAAGGTGCTTGTCAACATATTTTCTCATATTCATGGTGAAGATTTGCGTGGCCATCTTTGTTACCAGATTTAAACCCATCCGACTTTTTCCTGTCTCAGGGATTCAGCGCTAATCCTCATACAGCTGATAATTTGTCTGAGAGTATAGCAAGAAGTATATTCAGTCTCCAGAGAAACTTTGGAAACAGCTGTGGAATCTCATCATTTAGCTTTGATGTGTAATCTCACAGGCAGGAGGATGTGTATATTGTAACATGCAGTCTCATTGCTGTGCCTGACCATGAGAAGGAACATGTGTTGCTTAATGGCCAGTGAACACGTCGACAATGTCCCTTGCAGTTACTAGGCAATTGCTCAGTAAACAGGTTCCCATGGCAATGGATATGCATGCAGCAGTTGAGGTATTATTGTATTATAACAATGGAAACAGTGTTTTTTTATGTGGTTTGTGCCGAAATGTTACGTATAAGCAGGGTTAGTTGAGATCTGGAGTTGGGTTGTCAGCAGTTTAGCTGATTGAAGTAATGTGAAGTAGCTGGTTGGTGAGTGAGAGAGCTCAGTTGTCAATTGTCAGTTGAAAGTCAGCCTGAGGAAAGAAGAGTAGGAAGTTGTGAAATGGCTGCCAGCCTGGGACCCACTTGTCAGTTGACAAGAGGACCTGAGCACGGGAAGCTGAATAATCTCCCTCGGTAGAGGCCATTGCTAGGACACGGCTATTGGAGATTGTAATAGACTGAGAGTACTAGTCTGTGTGTGTCTGTGATCTGTAAAGTGTAGTTACGAGTGATGGATACAAGCGGTCAATTAATCCAGTCACCAGTTCGTACCTCGTCTGTAGTCACATGCCTAAATATGTGACAATATCATGTTCCACATTGAAGACTTTCTGCATATGTGCAGTCGTTTTATAAGGAAAGATTATGAGGATTGTATGGTTTTAATTGTATGACAAAAAAAACTTCACTTGAAAGACAAAACAGTGTGCAGAACTCAAAATTTTGATGGGATTTTGAATTTCAGAAGTGGAGGGGCATCTGTCAGTGATGCTGATTGTTGCTAATGATGTCCAAATACAAGCAAAATAGATGAATATATGGTACAAATCAAGAAGTGTGTCACTATCCGCACGGAGATGGAATGTCATTTGGATCATGCCAAAGCATCGTGATGCCAGATATGAACATGCAGCGGATTTTTGCAGAATTTATGTGTGCTATTTTGGCTTCAGAAAACTCTTAACTAATTGGTATTTTTTTTAATTTGTTCAGTTTAAATAGGGAAGCAGAGAGTGCACATCATGCTACAGCAAAGACCATGGAGAGATAAAATATGAATGCATTCTGCTGCTGTAATCTGACCTAGGAAGCTTCATTCTCTTTCCTGGAGTATGTTTGCTTTGCTTATCATATTTCTAAGAGCATTCTGCAGTAGTATGTCCTTGTGAAATATAATTGTGAGAGTACAGTATTTCATTAGAAGTGAAATTTGTGATGAAACATGATTGTGAATAGTTTATGTCTTCTGATTCTGCTGTTTGTTTTCCATAATTTTATCTGTCAATTAGCTATTGCTAACATCAGTGTTATAAATAAACTTGACAGTTGATGTAATACTGATTCATAAGCTTCAGTGATTAATTTTATAGACTTACGTTGCAAGGTAGAGAATAGAGCAGTCACAGTGCCATGGATTTTTTGCCAGTGTGAGAGTCCTGAGTTTTGGAATGAAGTCCAATGATCCAGCAGAGATAAATTGAAGTTTGTTGCTGTCCACGTGCCTGAAGCCAGAACACACATTACATGTTACATGAATTTATTGTTAGTGTAGTCCAATAGAATGTACTATTAAGAACTTGTAAGTCTGCATTATGTTCTATTTCTATAAAGTTAATGTTAGTATGGTACTGTTCAACAAATGTCACTGATTCACTGTTTTATGTGTAGTGCATCCTTCTTAAACTTATTTAAAAGTTTCTTACATAACACAGTGCGTCTTTTTAACCTTATTTAAAAGTTTCTGTACATTACATTACATGTTTCGAATTATATTTGTTGTCATCAGGTGTTTAAAATTGTTGGTGAAAAGTGCTGTGCTTCCATTTACTGATTCTACTATCCAATGTGCAATGCCATATACATGCTTGTGTATTCCGTGTTGCTGAGTGGCTCTTCCTGTTCTGTTGTGTGTGTAGACCATGAGTGTATGATACATTTATTCAACATTATTTTAATGTACAGAACTATAAGGTTTATTTTGGACTATCCATCGTGTCCATAAGACAAAAAACCACAACGTTTTGGAGACTGGATCTGTCTCTGTCCTCAGGAGGACGGGGCAAGATAGACCTACTCAGTTTGGCCTGTTAGAAAGAGCCAGTCTCAATCACACCCACCTGAGGACGGAGACAAATCCAGTCTCCGAAACGTTGTGGTTTTTTATCTTATATATACCAGATGATGGATAGAGTCCAAAATAAACCTTATAGTTCTGTACAGCATACACTATCATCAGAGTCCTTTAAAGTCTATTTTTTTAATGTGTTTATCACTATAATCAAAATGATTTAGCTATCGGTGGAAGTGATATAATTATACGTTGCAGTCGTCTTGGCACTTCGCATAAAGTGTTGAGCTGCTCAGGTGGAAGAGTCAGATGCTTCTTCCATAAACTCTGTCTGCAGAGGTTCAGAGAATTAATGGAACTGCCAAACCCACATCCTACGCACATAGCGATTTCTGTTAATTTTGCTCCAGAAGAGCGTTCCAGAGGTACCATGAAGCAAGCTGACTGATTCCTAGCCCTTGCTACCGTGCTTTACATGCGTGATAGCATTCACTTCATTCTGTTATTTCCTGTGTTGAAATACCATGTAAGAGTTACGTATTGGAGTGGGTATTCATGTATGATACCTGTGTGAAAAGCGGTTCTGTTAGAAAAGTAAGGAGAAGTTTCCAGTGTAAATTTCATAATGGTACAGTTCTACGAGTACATTGAAAAACGTTATATGTAGAATTGTAAATAATGGTTGGTTGAGAGAGAATCAAAATGTATGCTGGCTGAAGAGAGAATGGATGAAATCAGTGCTCAGCTTGAACATTCTGCTCAGAAATTTCTCATATGCCATGCACATTAGACTGGGATTTCAAGTTTTAAGTTTTCTCTGTTTCAGAGGAGAATTTTAAGGCGTGAATGTAAATTTTTTATGGAGTTGCCAGGAGTGTGTGCAGAAGAACAGAGCTTTTCCAGCATCTGCTGTAATCTGAATAAGTTTTATTTTTGATGTGTTTGTCACTTTCATAAGCAACCCAAAACTTCATTGCCCAACTTGACAGGAGTGTCTTGAGCATGCCAACACTTTGCCACAAGACTTACAATGGTGGCACTGTACTTCGCTGTTCACACATCATTTAGAGCAATAGCTCTTAACCTTTGTGAGACCGCTGCCTGGTAAATTGTTTTTTCTATAAGACGTTCCAGTATAATTGATGCCAGAGCCAAGTACTGGGTCATTTCCCGGCAGTTGAGAAACACTGCTTTAGAAACATAAATGGCTTGTAGCATCACAAGTTTTAATATCGCCTACTCATTTGCATCCAGATATAAAAATATATCTGAATATTTTTTTTTGCGTGTATTACCATGTCAGCAGTTCTTGACTGTTTTGAGGATACATACAGTAAAACATCATTATAATGTGGCACTGTACAGTGGATTCAGATATACTGCAAGTCAAGTCATGTATCCAAAAATTATCCACTTATGTTCTTGGTAACCAGCTTTGTTTCAAATTTTGCCATGATTTTTTGATCATAAACAATTTGGTTCAAATGACTGTTTCTAATCAGTAGCTCTGAATGGGTAATGTGACCCTGCATGTGATTGGTGATTTGCTAGAGAGATGCTGATGCTCCTCTACACAAGCTATGGAAAAGTCCTCCAGTATTGGAATGCACATTGCACGTTGGAAATATGGGAAGATGACGGTGAGAATGAAGAAATCTGTGAGCATTGTAATTTGATATTAGATTTGATATAAACAAAATGTTCATGTAAAGAAAGTTTTCTCATGAAATTTCTCAGAATGTTGAGGGTTGCCTTTTGTCTTCTCATCTGCTGTCCAAAAACCTAAAAATTAGAATATACAAAACTATAATTTTGCCTGTGGTTCTGTATGGGTGTGAAACTTGGTCTCTGACATTAAGGGAGGAACATAGACTGAGGGTGTTTGAGAACAGGGTGTTAGGAGAATATTTGGGCCGAAGAGAGATGAAGTGACAGGAGGTTGGAGAAAACTGCATAATGAGGAGCTTCATAACTTGTACTCTTCTCCAAGTATAATTAGAATGATCAAGTGAAGGAGGATGAGGTGGGCAGGGCAGGTAGCACAACTGAGGGAGACGAATGCATATAGGATATTGGTGGGAAAGAGACCACTGGGAAGACAAAGGCGTAGATGGGTGGACAATATTAAAATGGATTTTGGAGAGATAGGATGGATGGTATGGATTGGATTGATCTGGCTTAGGATAGGGACCAGTGGAGGACTCGTGGAAATGGTAATGTACCTTTTGGTTCCATAAAATGGTGAGAAATTCTTGAGTAGCTGCAGAATTAGTGGCTCCTCAAGAAGGGCTCAGTTCCATGAGTAAGTAAGGAAGTTAGCTGAGGGTTGTCGATAAATATGGGTCTTTATTCTCTCTGCTGACATTTACATAACAATGGGGTTTTACTGTATTTCTTCTGCCTCAAGTTTGGAAGTGCCAAAGATAGATATATACGTTAAATGTAAGGACCTGTGCTAGAAAACCAGCGACAAGTATATGGAACCTTGTGGCCAACAGTTCTGTGGAACAACACAGATATTTTGTGTTGGCTTTGTTCTTAAGCTTTACATCATTAAGGAAACTAGTAGGTATAATTACTGAAATTATCATTTGGTTGTAAGTTAAACTCACAGTTTCAAAAGATTTGGTACATGAGAAAAGGCGGAGCCTTCAATACTTCTGAGTAGATTGTTGTTGACCAAGAGTGAGGAGAGGTTGCCCAAACCTTCCAGCATGTTTGAGCCAAGACATTCCAAGTTGTTGTTGAAGAGGAATAGCTTTTTAAGCATTTTCATGTGAAAGAACAATCCATCTGGTAGTTTCTCCAGGTAGTTTTGGCTCAGGTGCAACTCTTCCAACTCACTGAGTTCAGAGAATTCTTGTCCATCAAGCTGTGGATGGGAGAAATTGTTATAATAAATGTCGTTATTCTGTGACAAAAACTTTTCCAATCCAAATTTGTATTGATGGCAACTAATGTCTGCAATTGGTACATAAGTATCAAATAACCTCCTAACCTACCACATATGTACCTATAGAATTATATATATATATATATCTTTTAATTTTGACCCTTGAGTGGGTGCACTGGGTTCAAATAGCCATTTCCTTAATGTTCATTGGAAAAGTTTGTGTGCAATGACAACACAGCACACTATGAATCTGTGAGTATGTTTCAGTCTAATGGAGTGGAAGGGTGGTGGACCATTAAATGACTTTAAGAACTTATGCTGTTAGTAATGGAATTGTTTGGGTTGCGCCATAGCTCAAGCGTTTAGCCACTGGCTTCCCACCACCGTGGCCCGGATTCGATCAGTGGCCCTGGTCAAGTGGGATTTGTGGTGAACAAAGTGGCACTGGGGCAGGTTTTCTCAGAGTACTTCCCTTTCCACTGCCAATCTCTATTCCACCAATTGCTCCACAATCACCCTCACCTGGGGCTGGTAGAATAGGCCAAATTAAGGACAAATTAATTTTATTGAGTGTCGATTGTTGATTGACAGCATGTTTTTAAAATGCATCTGTGTATTTGCAGTCGATATCAAGTTGTCAGGAAATAAGCATGTATTTATGAGATTATTGTTTATTTATTTATGGTTTCAAAACCATTGAACACTATACTCAGTTTTAACAGTTTTATTGCAGATACGTTTAGTCTGTCTTAGTCATTTCCTTCCTGCATTCTGAACATGTAAGAGTTACCAACTAGTCTTCAGAATGGAAACTTCATCTACCCCTGTGTTTGACTGTGGTACTGGTCATATGTTTGGAGATCTCACAGTAATAAGAATTGGTTTAGTTATCTAGAATGTTAATGTTACTGATGGGAACATGTACTGAAGATATCCAATTGCTAGTTAGGTCCAGGTGCTTCAGATGTTTGAGATTGCTGAGTAGTTTTCGAGGGATAAAAGACAGATGATTTTTTCGTAAGGAGAGCTGCTCCAGAACTTCCAAGTCATCCAGTACTTCAGGTAGCTCCTGTATTAAATTGTCCTGGAGGCGAAGGCGTCTCAGTGAATACAGACCTATAAGGAAGACGTTAATATGATTGCCCAAATGAGTAAATGGATCATGTAGGTCATGACTTCAATACAAACCTACAGACATAGTCAATTTTTAAATACTAAAACAATGTTAGGCAGAAGTACTGGAACGGCAACTAGAGGGAAAAGATGAGATGAACAGCCAAGAGACTGATGAATAAGTGGTAGAGGATATAATGCAGTTGGTCCTTGACATTGGAAAGAGGTTTCCAGTCTGAAAATACAGAAGAATAAAGTTATTTTCATGCAGTTGTTAAATTATGATTTGAGAAAAGCGTATCATGTGCAGAGTTAGTGTCAAGTGGCATATGATTAATGAGTTGAGAAGAATATATGAGTGAGCACTTGTTATACTGTACTGGTATTTTCCTGCACAGTCTGAGGAAATGGATGAAATAGATCAGGATAGCCAGGTGTGGCCTGGATTTGAACCATCTTCACAAACATAAGTCAAACATTATAAAGGATAAAACAATTCCGTCCAGTGTGACTGTAAAAGTTTTTACTACTTCAATTCTTAACACCCTTGCATGTTTTGGTCCCTGTAGACCATCATTAGAGGGACATTGATACTCTTTGGAAACCACTATTACCATAGGTGTTCTGAGTGTTAAAATATACATACATACACATACAATGTTTGTAATGCATAATATATACAAAATCTAAAGTTTTCACGACTACAGCGGCTATCTTGGTATATTAAAGTTTTTAAAAAACTTTTGTTATTTAAGTTAAAAATTTTAACTTTAGATTTTTTATATATTGTGCATTACAAACATTGTATGTGTATGTATTTTAACAATCAGAACACCAATTGTACTAGTGGTTTTCAAAGAATATCGATGTCCCTCTGGTGATGGTCTATAGGGACCAAAACATGTTAGGGTGTTAAGAATTGAAGTAGTAAAAACTTCAACAGTCACACTGGATGGAATTGTTTTATCCTTTATAATATTGTTAGTGTGACAGACCAGAATGAAACAAATAAAAAAAAATAAGTCAAACATGTTACCACTCATCTAAACTTGCTACTAGTTGCTGCATATGACTACAGTAAGAGGATAAGTATTTATATTATTATTATTATTATTATTAATGGGGTGAACTGAGTCCACTTGGTACTGCAGCCACTATTGGCCTATTGTACTAGCCCCAAATGATGCATGATGGTGATTGTGGAGCAGTTGGTAGAAGGAAGGTTGGCAGGAGAAACTGAAGTACGTATACTTGGAGAAAATGTGACCCAATGCCAGTTTGTCCACCACAAATCCCATATGACCTGACCAGGGTTTTAACCTGGGCCACCGCGATGGGAAGCCAATGACTAACCGCCTGAGCTATGGCACAGCCAAGAGGACAGGTATATACACGAAGAGTTTGAAATTCCCAAATGAAACTCTTCCTGTCATCAATATCAAACTTTCCCACAGAGGGTCTTCTGATCATCAAAAATGACAATAAGAGCTTCTTTACTGTCATTTCAGTATTAACACAGAGGAGGAAATACAAATATGCTAAAGACCTATAAAAATGCTTTAATTAGTTGTGAGGACTCTGCTGTATAGTATGGAGTACTCTGAGGCTACATTTGGTTGATATGATGAAACAAAATTATGTCCAAGTTGGCAGTACATTTTGCATGCAAATATTAGGAACTCGACGAGATTATCCACTTAAGTATTTTGGGCAAAAATTGGGTGTCTAGATGAAAGGTATGGAAAATAAAAAAATAATATATATCTCAGAAACACTAATTGTCATAAATGTTACTGGTTTCTGTCTTCAGAGAGAAAAACTCTGAAAGTTTTCTTTTTTCAAGCCTGGCTTTGCGCATGCGCCTTCAAATTTCTTCCACCATGTTAGGAATCACCTGAACAGAGAAATGACTGGGAGATGGGTTGGCAGAGGTGGACCAATCACTTGGCCTCCAAGGTCGCCAGATTTAACCGCACTGGATATACTTGTGGGGTTGTGTGATGAACATTGTCTACCAGGTTAAGCCCAATGACCTGCAACACTATATGTAGAAAAAATGCTTTCTGATATATAGTTATTTTATTTTGGATACCTTTCACCTGGACATTCTGTATTTTTTCAAGATTTTTTGGAGTACAGAATGCAATTCTTTGCATGAAAGATGCTACATAAAACCTAAAAATTGAATATACTTAAAATGTTTGCAGTTTTCTCTCCATAAAATTTCCCTTCTAAAATTTGGATGTGCATCTTGCAGCCCAAATAATGTAGTAAGTTGGTATATATTGATGTTTTTTATTGTATATGATTGTACAGTCAGATCAGTAAGAAACATACCAAGTTTGTCAGAATATGTAACAACTTGGTATCTACGCTTATAGAATAATGCAATAAGTTAAATTAACTTGATTTAACTATACACAGGTCGCAGTAGAAGTATGGTTCCAAAGTTTCCTAAAAGATACGTACATGAATAGTAACATTAATGACTCTAAATATCCAATGAACATAAAAGTAAAAAAAGTAAATATATCCCTGTGACAGGCTGTGGAAGCCCATAGGGTTGTTAGATGTTGAAGGTCCCACATTTTCTACACAGTTGGCTCATAGATGGTGCAAGGTTGTCAGCCCTACACGCCGGCCGCCCTTTACCCTCAAGAATATCCCTGGTACTCATTTCTGTTAGAGGCTGAGTCGACCCCAGGGCCATAGTGCGGCTGGAAGGATTAGGTCAGTTGAAAAACATCCAATGACCTCGTTGGGATTTGAACCTGTGACCTTCCGGCCTGTAGCATAGTGCCTCAACCAACTATGCTTCCTCATGCCTGCCCCCCATGAACATAATTAGCAGCATGTAAATACATGATCAGCCACATGAACAATCTGTCTTTGACAAACATAATAAGTAATAAAGCATCTGTGCAAATGTATATCTTTTGTTTTAGTATGTAGCAATACCTCATAAATGACAAAGATTATAACAGCTTGCCATATGAAGATATCAAAATATAAGTATTCTCCAATTGTATTCTAGTTATTTTATGATGATTTATCTTCAGGGATTTTGTAATGTCACCTAGGATCAGGGCTCCAGAAATACAGTCTGTCACTCGCTTCAGGTGAATTAATGGGGATCAGTGACAAATATTAACATAATTTCTATGAAGCATATTTCTAGATAGATGGCAAGCGAATTTCCTAAGTGGCTGATAGATATAAATTTGTAAGATTTTAGATATTCACAGCAGTGAATATTTATATTGTGGTTTCCTGGGCTGTGGCATCATGTAGTCTGGCAGTTAGATACCAGCATGGGGCCGTTCCATAGCTCAAGTGGTTAGTTGCTGGCTTCCCACCGCGGAGGCCCTGGTTCGATCCCGCATCTGGTCAAGTGTGATTTGTGGTGGACAAAGTGGCGCTGGGACAGGTTTTCTCCGAGTACTTTGGTTTCCCCTGCCAATCTTCATTCCACCAATTGCTCCACAATCACCCTCACTTATCATCTGGGGCTGGTACAATAGGCCGCAGTACAAGGGACTTAGTCCCACCCCAGTAACACTAAAAAAGAACAGATACCAGCATTTCAAAAAACATTCGGTCCTCAGCAAAAATGATGAAGGAACTGAGTAACTTGACCCTTTGATTCAGAGGGCTTTGAGGTTTCCATGGCAGTACAGATTCCTGTTGTGACCTGACATTAGAGTGACATACCCTAAAGACAGAGACAGTAAGTTTCCCCAAAGCTTTGGTAGCCACCTGTCAGACTGTAAACAAGAAGAACACAGTGTGAATGGATTTAAGTTGTATTTCTGGAACTCTGGTTGATGTGCACTGTGATAATTAGGAATTGTGACTGGGAAAATGTGGTGAAAAGCCATTGCATATGTTATGACATTCATCTTGAGGTACTGAGGAAACCTATTCTTTCGAAAAGTCCATCTCCTGCTATGATATAAACCAAGTACATCACGAATGTAAACCATGCACACTTCTTCTGAGCAAATCTACTTGATGGCTATTTGTGAAGTGTTGAGATTTTCATGGGTGTTCAGCTATTTTCAGTAGAGGAGCTCTAGATAATAAGTACCTTTAAACACACCAGGCCGAATGTAAATTAATGCGTTGTTAGAGAGATCCAGTTCTTCCAATTGAACTAAGTCTTGAAAAATCTGTTCTGGGAGATCCTCCAGGGAATTCCCTGACAGGTCGATCACAGTCAGCTTTCTAGTGCATCGAAACAGTTCCTGAGGTATGCGTCGTAGTGTGTTCATTGATAAATCACTGAGGAGGAAAAAGAATAGCACTGTTCAATGCTGTGGAGCACTTCTCATGTAAGGGTCAAAGGCATGAGATGATTAGTCTGTGTCTAAAACATTTTGAGTGTGTGTCATCAGATGGTGATGCAGATTTTTATGCTATTTTAAAAAGTTACAGATTTCTCTTTTAAAAATGCAATTGTAACCAAAATTACCATACTGGAGATCTTGTTGAGTATAGAGGACTTTTCTACCATAAGGTTGGCCACTTAATTTATGATGTACCCCCACAGATGTTTTAGATACAGAAATATTACCAAGTTATTTAGGTGCTCTGGCTGTATCTTCATTAACTGTAATTGAAGAAAATTAATCTTGCCATACAGAAGCCTGTTTTGCTGGACACATGCAATGTCAAAAGAAAGTTTTTATCCCAAAAGTAAAATAATAATTGTGCTGTACGTCTGACATTCAATACAAGTATATATAAAGCAATGTAAATCGTAGAATCTCAACTGTATAGATGATGGTGAAAGTTTAATAATAATGCGTGTATTAAAGATAAGCAGCGACATGCACACAGGGAGCCTGCACAGAATAATACCTGAACGGTGCTGCAGACCTAGAGCAGGTATCCCTGTGAATTTTAAATTTTAAAATTTAAAAAAATTTTGAATTTAAATTATAGATTTTAAAAATACCAAAATTCAAAAATCAAATTGACGTATGTAAATTAACAAAGATTTTATACATATCTGACAGATATCAGCAAGGGGATTCTGATATATCGGGACCTATCAACAAAGGAGAAATGAACAATTAAGAAAGCTGGTGTTTTAAATTTTAAACTACATGCAGTGTAACAGCTATGGCCAAAACATGTAGTGTAGAAGAAAAGAAGACAAAAGAACTTCAATAAATTGTTGCACTTAGGATGGAGTTTGTGTCATACATTAAAAATGTATATAATTAGAAGGTCGTCAGAACTTGTATGTACACTTCACTTACATAGTTTCCAGATTGACTAACTTTTCCAACAACTGTTGAGGAATGTCAACCAACCGGTTCCTATGTAACCGCCTGCAAACAAAATAATAAACATCTGCTTTGAATTTTATTTTTATGTATTTTTTTGCATTTTTGAAGTTAATGAAAAATTTACTGTTATTGATAATGTGTTATTTTTTGTCAGTATATGTAAGCATAGCATGGTGATTACTTTGTACAATATAACATTCTCCATGTTAAAATGTTTCGTCTATGATAACAAGAAATTCTGAACTAAAGTTATGATGTCTATTTTCCTTGAAATGCTCATGCAATATACAAAGGTGCATTCACACATAGTTTTTGTTTTCAGCTCATATGTGTATCAGCAAACAATTGTGGCATACAGCAAACTTGTTAATGGCTGAAAACAGCACATTGTGAAATGCACTGTATGTTTCAACCTTCTTATTAAAGACTAAGAGCCAGAATATAGAATATGTTTTCAGAAAGAAGTGCACTATATATACGTATACACACACACACACACACATGTGTATGTGTATACACATTTATCAAGTAATAAGCAATTAATGCACGTGGGATAGATGCTGAGAAGCTTCATAAAGCTTACAAAACTGGTCACTGAGTTTTCAAAGAAAGTAAATGGTTATTTATTTTTGGAACTTCACCAGGAAAATCGAAGTTGTGAATATGGAAGGATAACTGTCCATCAGAAGAGCCAATTTTGAACCTGCTGTACATTTTCACAATTTATTTCCCTTGAAAGAATCAATCCTAAAACTCAGTCTGAGCTTATTTTACACTTCATTGTTTAGATAACATACACTGCCATAATGAGTGATAAAAAATAATGCCTGAGATGATTAATTTGGCATTACAGTAAATATGCCTGCAAATATAATATGGAATATTTACATATTCCAATATGTATGCTTATGAAAATATTGCTCAAGACTTACTATTCCAAAGACTAAGAATAAGAATTGGGTTGGGCCTGTTCAAGATTAAATATTCATTTTATTAATATGTGAGGTAAATAGCTGGTCAGCTGAGTGAAATGACTAAAATACTCATCCATGCAGATGGATTAGGAACTTGTGAACAGTATATGGCCACTCACAAATGCTGAAGAGTGTCCAGAGAATTAAAAATTGGTTCAGGCAGGTAATCAATCTGGTTGTCAAACAGATCTCTGAAACAGGTAAATGTAAATAAGAAGTTTAAGATATGTATTACAATATGGTTAACGAAATTTATGTTTAAAATTATGGAATACACCATTTCTGTGGGGTGTAATTAACTGTCTCTTGGTAGCAAACCCCAAAGATTTAATGCTGCTAACACTACAGTTAATTTGTTAAGCCAAGTTCATGCCTCCCCTGTTTCTTAAGATTCAGTTTCTCCCTTGAGGGCAGAGGGATATATTTACATATAGTATATGGATAATAGCATAATATTTTAGAATTTATGTTGTCAGTGTATTATGGTCATTGCAACATAGGAATGTAATGCATCCTGGCATAGAGTCCTGGAACAGTTGGACAAAACAATTAAATAAAGGATACCATTAATCCTTACTTTACACATCATTATTGATTTGTGTAGAACAGGTAAGCAGTTGATAGTTGGGAGGGCATATGATGGATTTGAAAGCCTCTAATTTTTCTGGATAATGAAAAGGTACCCTATATCTAAGCCTCTTCAAACTACTTGATAATATGATAAGTTTTCTGGTATTATTAAAATGTCAGTCCATTTAGTGGTTGGTCAAAAACTCGCTATAGAACAGTACAAGGGTTGTAACATACGGTATTACTCTGAATATATGACCCCCTCAAATTTAAGACACATCCAGTCATTCAATGTGGGTTAAAAAACATAGAAAGGTGTACATTCCTTGAATTTAAGATGCACCTCAATTTTTCAACAGGAAAATATGTGTACAAGCGTTTCTTATATTTAAATTAATACAGTATAATGGAGAAAGAATAAAGTTGTGTGACATTTTAAGGAGAAAGATTGCAGAGGGACTTGCAAGACCTAGACATAAGGGTATTATTAAAACAGACTTTAAAACAACTTGTGATAACCTGTGTTTGTGCAACTGAATGAAGGTGTCTGCCCAGTAACTTGACTTTATTGATGTAATATGAAACTTTGATTCCCTAATATCAGAGAGGTATTTGGTATTAAAGGGAAAACATTTTTAATATTCACATTCATCATAGCATGTCAGTGACAGATTTTTACTAACTGGAAACTTACTTCTTATAGCATACATTACTTGTTATTTCATGATAAAATTAAACATTATGGACATTATTAAATAATGCTCTATATCAAAACTTAAAAAATTATACCAGAAATGAGAACTATTCTGCTGTGTGTACTGGTGGTTTAGCCATGTATTTTTATGACAGACTGCTTTTACTTACAGTTCAGAGAGAAGTGTCAGACCCTGAAATGTGTCCCTGTGGAGAGTGGTTAAGAAATTGATCCCCAGGTCTCTGTAATGAAATAAGATACCATAACAGTGCAATAGAATCTGTAAATGATTTTCTAGCTTTTGTAAATTTGTTCACAACATGCTTGCTTAGAAGGCAGGGAGTTTTTTTAGGGGAAGTTAATTGTTCAAAAAAGGACAAATGTACACCTTGAGATAAAATGTTGGGACACCCAAGGTACTGATGGAGAAAAGTCTGAATGTCTAATCTGCATATGTGCTCACATGACTCTGACATCCTTTGGTACCACTTGGTCAGTAGGAAGTTCTCCTAACTCTTGACGCCAACAGCTTAGGGTCATTGTCTCTGGGCGACAATGACAAGTGCCTTCAGAGCACCGGAACCATCGGTCTTCCATATCCATAACAGACCACGCTGTAATAAGCAGCCCTTCATTAAGCAGTGTAACACGTTAATGCTGAATGGTCTGTAAACTTGCAAGCAACACTGGAAGAATAAGGGATACAGTACATCTATTACAAGCAGCACACCGTTTCTCAGTGACCCTGTGAGGAGAAGATACAATTTTCTTTAGAGCTGATTCATATTTTTAGTGTATTTCATGGCAAATGTAGTAGGATTTATGAACTAACTAACTCCATGAAGCTGAGCTGTCCTTGAGAAGCCACCACTTGTTCAGCTACTCAAGAATTTCCCAACATTTTACGGAACCCGAAGGTTCATTACTGTGTTCTCAAGATCCCTCCATTGGTCCCTCAAGATCCCTCCATTGGTCCCAGTCTTAATCCAGATTTATCCATTCCATACTACCCCATTCTATTTCTCTGAGATCCATTTTAATATTATCATCCCATATACACGTATGTCTAGGTCTTTCTAGTATTCTTTTTTATTCTGGTTTTTCCACCAAAATCCTATATACATTTCTCTTCACCTACATGCGTTCTACATGTCCTGCTCATCTCTTCCTCCTTGAATTGATCATTATAACTATACTTGGTGAAGAGTACAAGTTATGGAGCTCCTCATCATGCGATTTTCTAGAACTTCCTGTCATTTTGTCCTCTTCGGTCCAAATATTCTGCTCAACACTCTGTTCTCAAACACCCTCAGTCTGTGTTCCTCCCTTAATGTCAGAGACCAAATTTCACACTCATACAAAACCACAGGCATCATTATAATTTTGTATATACCAATTTATATGTTTCTAGACAGCAGACGAGGAGGCAAAAGATTTCGAACTGAATAGTGGCAAGCATTAATTGAATTCAATCTGCTCTTTCGGTTGTTATAAGTACATCAAGATAAGATGAACTTTTATCGCCACAGTTCAGCTGCCGCTGTCATGTAAGTTTTTATTTGTTCTGACTTCACTTTTATTTCATTTCATTCTAACAAATTAAATAAGTAAGGTTATTACTAGAGTAAATAATTCCCTATCTCTGAATTTGTATAAAATCATTAATAAAATTATTAGAGTCATATAATATTTCTAAGATTCTAGAGGTGTATATTCCATATCTTAAACCATAGAAAGGGAGAACTTGCTCTCCCCTTGCCAATCGCCTATGCAATCTATGTTTGATGTAACTGTCTTTAAAACAAATGCCAAGGAGGAGCTCCACTACTAACAAAAAATCACCTGCGTGTCGCCCTGAACCGTCATGGATCGACTAAAGCCCTGGGAAAAGTAACATGAAATACAACGGGAGTGTCGCCCCCAGTCCGTTTCTGTTCATCATATCTGTCATATCATTGTATACATGTATAAAATTATGTGTTCATCGCTAATGGCAACATGGAATGAAAAGAAGCACCCGCAGTGGTGTAGCACCATTCATTCTCGGAATGAATACAAGTTTTCAGGCCAGACTATGAGACCTGCTAAAGTACGCTGTAACATTTTCCTTGCGATTATTACAAGCATCTTCACTCACCTCTCAGCGCACAAAGTTAATAAAAATTTATTGTGTACAGAAAAATCCGACTGGTTGTCTATATTCACGTCTCTCTGAAAACAACATGATTCATCAGTTGAAGCAACTGACAGAATCATAGCATAATTTTCCTAATAAGGTTGGATGTAACCAGAGATGGTATTGTGACATGACACCGTAAAGCCGGAATAGTGAAGACAGAATAGACATTCATTGCTAGACAACGACTCGGTAAACAAATTCCTGCTGCAACGAATACGCAAACAACAATCGAATAACTTCCGTTGCTACGCAACGGCGCTGTAACCACGCCTTACTATCGTTATAGAGGCTGTGTTTTCTGCATGGTCCTTGCAAAGTTGTTATAAAGAAATAGTGTAGTGGGGTTCCGAGACGCCAGCCTGCCAGGATATGAACTTGGGAACAGAAATTGAATTGAGTCGAGTCTTAGGAATTGGCAGTTGCAGAATAATGGCAAGAAAGGAATTAGGCTATGAAAAGAAAACTTCGTGTGTAATTTAAAGTGACAGTGAGACTGTTATAAATCCTTTGCCAGGATACGACTATTGAAGACTGAGAAATCTATTGTGTGTGTAACGGCAAACTGTAAAGTATATAGATCAGCGTTAGTGCTGTATTTCCAGTAGACCCGAGCTGTGTGAGTAAGGAGTCAATAAATTCAACCATTCAAGTCTATAGTCACCCCTACAGGTGACAATATTTATTTCTGTCCACTTCTAAGTTTAAGAGGAAAATTATGTTAAAAACACGTAATCTATATATAAACAAAGGCAGGAATAGACAGATAGGCAGATAGATAGATGGAAAATAATACTGAAGCATGCGTTTCATTGTTTTAAATCTGTGAACGACGAGCTCAAGGTTTGTGCTCATAGAAGTTACCCAAAACTGGACAGATTTAGTTTACAAATCACGAAAGACTCTGTACAAGTAATGTATCTGTGTCAAGTCATTGTGAACACTGTAGCTCGTGCTACACCACTCCGGTAGTTATAAGGATATCACGCTACAGACCCATGTTTCTCAATTGGTGAACGAGTCCCACTGGTGGTATTTAAGGGTCGACTGAATGGGTTTTGTGGTGTAGAAAATAAGAAATTCCATTACTGATTAACGTAACACAAGGATGATATAATTGTAAAAATACAATTCTTGGAAAAAGATAATATTTTTTTTTTACCGCGATGGGACCAGTTACTGCACAAATTCTATTATTAATCCTAGAATCATCAGCAGTAATTGTCTTTGTTGTACACTATAGCTGCTATGATATTATGCTTTGTACTCATGATTGCTCACAGCTTATTGAAGCCAGACATTTAATCTTTATGGGAATTATCGCAGATGTTTTCTTTTCTTTACTGAAAAAAAAAAAGATTTCTTAAATGGAATATCTCCGTCGTCTCAGTAGACCTCTCCGATTAAAGCTGAAGCCTCTATTGATTTAGTTTAATTGATTTTCGCAAAGATGTCTTTTTTCCTATTAATACGATGCAATATAAAGAAGCTGAAGTGTTTTAGAAATCATGGCGTCCAATATTACAAAGGTTACGGTCGGCCTGTTGAGAGACATTGTGGCGGAAATCGGATTTAGTACAAGTAGGCAGTGTTTCCCCCTAACCCAGGAGTGTGGAATATTAAACAGGGAGTTCGATTCTTTGTTGCAGTCCGTCTTAACACAACATAACGGTCAAGGTCAACATTACCTTAGCTACACGTTTCGGCTTTCAAAGCCATCATCAGGCAGAACACATGATTACTATATTCACAGACTATTGGACTGCAATTTCATTGCGACAGTGAAGCTCTATACTTGATAACTGTTACATTGTAAAATACAAGGTATAAAAATACAATGAATTATAAATTATTATAAAACGAAAGTTATGGAATAAAATATTGTTAAAAATCCTTCATGTGATATTGCATATCATTAAGTCAGTTGTTGCCATGTTGTTGTTATATTCCAGCGGACATGTAGTGGTATATTCAAGACTTGTCTACATATAGTAAACTGCTTGGAGGCCGGTGATATGTCCCCTGGAATATAACAACATTGCAACAATTGTACAACGGAAGTACTTGGAGAAAACTTGCCCCAGTGCCACTTTGTTCACCACAAATCCCATATGACTTTACCTGAGATCGAACCCGGGCAGCGGTGGTGGCAAGTCGGCGGACGGCCTTTGTCGCTTTGCTTCCTCTTCAGCCATTACGAGGAAGGGGATTTGTTTCTCCAAAACATCTCTGCCCTGTGTCATGGTGTGTACTTAATTTATTTGTCTCAGGATAGGAACTTTTGATGGCTCTTGTGAACAAGGGATTGAACCTTTGAGTTTCATAAAACTCGGGAAATTTCTCGACGAGTTGTATGAGGGTCAGCTTCTCAAGAAGGATCCTGCTTCAGGGAGACCGTGCCATACTTCAGGCGGTTAGTCGCCGGCTTTCCATTGCGACGGCTAGAGTTCTAGTCCGGATCAGGTCATATGGGTTTTGTGGTGTACAAAGTGGCATTTGGGTAGGTTTTCTCCAAGTACTATCTTTTCCCCTGCCAATTCTCATTCCACCTATTGTTCCACACTCATTATCATCTATCATCCGGGGCTGGTGGGTGACGTACAAAGTGGGCTCAATCTCACCCCAACCCAAGGTTTATCCGTTCTCGAAATGACTCCCAAGGATTAAGCCACATTCTTCACAAACGGCCCTCCTGTTCAGAAGCTGAAACAGGCTAATGAACTAATAAGGAATCAATACAAATTTACTTTCTCCCTCAGAAAGCAAGAAGAACGTAAACTGTGTTGGCTAGAGATTGTGTATAAGGTTTTCATGAACGCTATTCCAGAGATGCGTTGTAGTAGCATAACCGTTACATCTGATGAGGAGGAAATGCCGCTGTCAGTATGCGGGCTACATTGGCTTCATATTCAGTTAATGTATTGATTTGAATTGTTTGATGTTTTGACAGTTGCGAATAAGCAATAAAGTTGAATCTACCATAAAAGCCGCAAGCAATCAATCGAACAATATTTGTATTCAAACCAAAACTGCCGCTGTGCTGTGCCGGAGTAACGAAAGCGATAGGAGACTCTTGCACTTATTCGTACTGCTTACGAAATGAGGGCTATGTATGTCGGCCGTATTATGTCTGACAATTAAATGATCGATTGAGATGTGACGCCGTGTATTCCTGTAGTTGTTTACTGACGAGATGGCAATTTTACAAGCCTGTTCCCTATTTTTATTACCCATGTAAAGGACATTGAGGAAGAAAGGGGAAGGAGGACAAACGAAAAGGACGGGGAAGGAATTCGGGAGAAACGGGACTTCCTGTTGAATCTTCAACGAGCATTCCATCCATCTATTCCTGTTGCTCCCACTTGGAACACAGGACATCCGTTAAACGTTTCGTTTCACTTCAGTTTCTTAATCGTAGACAATCGGTAGGACTCCTTGGACGGGCGATGCGCCCGGCGCAAGGCCACTACCGACACAAGATAAACACATATAGAAATACGTTCCTTGAGTGGGATTCTAACCCACAATCCCAGTGTTCGAGCGAGCGAAGACAGTTTATGCCTTAGACCGTGGGGCCCCTGACTGGCTCCGCGTGCATTATATTAGTATAATAAGAAAGGAAGCTCAGTTTAAAGCATTCGAGACCTGAACAGCACAAAATTTAACTTTCTGTTTAATTGTTGGAGATGTACATTTTAAAAGTTTAACGACATTCATTCTTGGGTCTCGTTAAGGAAAGAACAGATTAGCGGTGTTTGGGCGAAGGGTGCCTGAAAGATTATTCTGCTATAGGCGAAGATTCTGTTATTAATCTCGTTACACTTGATTGTCTTAACTGCGTTCATGTATCAAGCAGTGTAACGGGTCAAGATGCCTCTTAAAATGTTGGGAGCCTAATATTAAGTGGATTTTAAAGAAGATTTGGGGGTACGCGAACTGGATTAATGTGGCTTAGGATAGGGCCCATTGGCTGGCTCTTGTGAACACAGTAATGAACTATTAAGTTCCCTAAAGAGCAGGGAATTTCTTGAGTAGCCGTGTGACTATTTCTTGTTTCCTTGGCACTACAGCCTCAGTGGGCCTAGGCCTACCTCCATGAACCGTGTGACTATTAGCATTTCGTAAATATCAAATCAAACAGGATGAGATGGGGGTCGGCTAGCACGCATAGGGCTGATGGGAAATGCAGCTCTCTTATTAGGAAGACTTAACCTGGATACGTGGGCTATTGGCTTAAGAAGTGAAGTCTGAGGTGTAAAACGGGCTGAAATGGCTCAGGATTCGGTTCAGTGGCCGTCTGTTATGAACGTCGCAGTTCACCGTCCGATTCATAACAGATCTAATATTTCTTGACCAACAGAACACATATCAGTGTCTTAAGAAAGACTTTTTTATATGGAGTTTATGTTC
The DNA here is from genome assembly GCF_002891405.2 of Cryptotermes secundus. NCBI lineage: Eukaryota > Metazoa > Arthropoda > Insecta > Blattodea > Kalotermitidae > Cryptotermes > Cryptotermes secundus. The sequence goes on from NW_019743693.1 coordinate 75,213, forward strand.
AAAAATAAGCAGGAAAAACGCATACACGTCAAATAGCTAGCGATATCCATTGCTGTTTGTTACCCGTGCTTCTTTGTCTGCCAGGAACCGTGTCCCACTGTATTTATTGTTCAGACAATGAGCACGGTTGCATTACAGCTTCTTTGGCGGGAATGCATTTCACATCAAAAACGAACGTCCAAAGACATAAGAATGGTGACTTCAAGAGCTCCAGTGGCGCAATTGGTTAGCGCACGGTACTTATATGACAGTACTTGAGCAATGCCGGGGTTGTGAGTTCGAGCCTCACCTGGAGCATTTTTTAAAATTGATTTATTTCTTGTCAACTACTCCATATTAAAGTCAGAATTTTAATTATTCGAGACAGTTGTTGTTAAGATAGTTTTTGTATGCAATTATTTGCAAATCGATGAGAAATGAACGTAATGTTTATACATTTTTATTAAGCTACTCATCAAGCAAGTCGACTAAAGTGACAACGCTTGTATTCATGAGGCTCTCGGTTCGAATCTTGGCTGCCGGGATAATATCTTAAAATTAGGAAAGAACCCAACTTCCCTGGAATAAATTATTTGCTGTGGTCCAATCTTTCAACGCTGCGTGCTCTGTTACCGACTCGCATGTGAATACATTTCAAATAAATAAACAAATAAAGCTACACGTGTCTCAGAAGACTTTGGCAGCAAACAAATTCGTATAAGGAGAACAGGCATTCCTCCATATGCGGACAGCTACAGACGTGCCGCTACTGAGGTACTTATTCACCCGATAATTTCTAGTATATTTGGAGAAAATGGATCGTCAATTGAAATTTCCATTATATTGAATTAAGTTAATAACGTTTTGGCAAATTCTAAATTTATTTATATTCCATTTTGGGCGATCTTTCTAACTGCATGGAGATGAACCATGTTTTTGAAGAAGATAGTAGCTCAGATAGTAAATAATTTTCACTAATATTCATTACCGTGTTTAAAGAACACACAAGTAGATTCTAACCTGACCCTACCTTTAAGATCTCTGATAATATTGTGCAGTATAGACAGTTGCTGTGTCTGACTCTGTAAACAGCGACCGTTTCTGGTCAAAGGCTTGGTAAACACGTTCCCATCGCTAGGCAACAGTTGTGACGCAACAATAGAAAGCTGTGTTTCCTATGTGGTCTGTGCCGAGATGTTGTAAGCAAAAGAAGTAAACTGGCAACGCGTACTATCAGCAAGACTAAGTATAATTGAAATCGAAGTCAAACGAATACATAAACACACAAAAATGTAATGTTTTAGCACCAGTTATTTATTAATTTGTGGCTATATTTTTGTATTCCACAACTTTCTTCAGCTTACCAGTAAATTATTTATTATTTATTAAATCATACTTAACTATTGCCATTGATTAAAGAGTTTCGAAGAACAGGAAGTGAGAACCACACGAGGAGGAGGTCCATAAGTTGCGCTTCCCGTCATACACCGGGGCCCAGAGCGCAGGATGATTGGACATTGATTTCAGCGTAGGCAAATTCCTGAGATAGCGCTGCTCCACTTGCCGAGATAAATTCCACTGAGGGGCCGGAACTGCTAGCACACATTGTTTATTCTTTCGTTAGTTATTAACCAGATATAGTAATTAATATTTTACTCACCACCATAGAAGATGTTCAAAATGTCTGCCCTCTGCTGTGAGATATGTCTGAGTTTTTTAAACAGTTTTCGGGAAACTTGTTGCAATTCAAGTTGCTGAATGTTATAAATTGCTTCAAGAATATTCTGTTTTAGAGCCTTCAGGTCATTGGGGTTGTTGGCATATACAACACTTTTATATTTTCCCCATAAATACAAATCACAGGGGTTTAGAAGTAGGGATCTATGGGGCCATAAACCCTTGCTAATAATCCTCTCCTCCTCACGTAGTTCCCCAGACACCACGTAGTGCTCAGATAGTTTCCTTAGCTGTGCGTGGAGTCGTCCCGTCCTGCATAAAATAACCGAATGTTTCCTCTGCAGGTGCCAAATTAACGAAAAATGCATCGAGTATTTCATAATGTATTGTTGAGCATCATGAGCTCCTTCATAAAATGTCAGTCCAATGATACGGTTTGCGCTAATCGCAAGCCATATGCCGATCTTTTGGTCGTAAAGAGGAAGTTGAATTAGTGCATGAGGATTTTCACTACTCCGTTACCTATTGTTTTGTGAGAGATTAAAATAAGCCTCATCTGTCAAAAATATCAGTGTAGGATCAGTAAGTTCCTCATGCACATGACTGATAAACCACTTACAAAACCTCACTCCTTTTTTGTATAATCCTCAGGTTTAATTTCAGGAGCAACGATAATTTTATGCGGACGAACATGCAACAGTTGAGCTGCTGTCCACGCACTGCTTACCGAAACACCATTTTGTTGTGCTAATCGCCGCAAAGATTTTCGAGAATTTTCTAATCGATGACCGATGTCTCAGTTAAAACACGATTTCCTTTTAACGGCTTTTTATCAATTAAAAAAACGTGGGTACGAACTTTCTTCACTTATTTGGGAATTGTATCTCCAGATGAACGCGGTCTAAGGCATGCACTGTTTTCGCTCGCTCGGAAGCCGGGATCATGGGTTCGAATCCCACTCAGGGCATGGATGTTTGTATGCGTTTTTCTGTGTTTGTGTACAGGTAGAGGCCTTGCGACGAGCTGATCACTCGCCCAAGGAGTCCTACCGTATATGTTAGATCTAGAAAAACCGAAGTGAACGGAGAAAGTTCATGGAGGTAGGCCTAGGCCAACTGGGGCTGTAGTGTCAAAGAAAAAAAATCTCCATATGAACATCTTCTTTCGGAAAATTTTCTTCTACACGATTTGGATGAAATTCATTTTTTCACATAATAATAATAAATGAAAACTCTTTGTTCTAAATTGTATCTCACAAAAAGCCATGAAGACACAGAACAGAACACTATACAAAGAAACTTCGTAACACTTGGCGATGTAACACAGACTGACACAGTGATCAGGCGATTACCGAGTGAATGACCAGTTTACCGCATGCTCCCGCAGTGTGTGTGGAGACCACGTACTAAGAAGTTCCATCGATATCTGATAAGCCTGCACAATGAACAAGGTATACTAGCAGGATGATCAGGTAAGGATAAGATGGGAGAGGCATGTGTTATGCATGAAAATAATGAGAAGTGCACACAAAATTTTGGTGGGAAGAACAGAAGGGAAGAGACCACTTGGGACGTCTAGACATAAATGGTGTGTAAGGAAAAGGTAAAGTTATCCTTGTGCGTAATTAAACATCATTCTGTGAAGAGATGTGGGGAAGAGGATTTGTAGCTCCGTGCGTTCTTAATCGTGACAGCAGGTTGAGTTGAATGGTCAGTTTCAAACCCCGCTCACGTAACCCCCGGGAAATCCCCCCCCCGTATGTACTTGATAGGACGTAGGAGGCCAGAGCTGTTCTGGTCGCTGTCGAGAAAATGAAAGCTTCTATCTTCTGCCGAGAGTCGAACCCCGCTTACCCGGTTGTCCAGCCAGTATTCCGGCTTTTTCTTTTTCTTTTAAAAACCCAATTTCAAGAAATACCAGATATTAATACGAACAATTAAAATTAACTTATAAAACACAATTTGTCCGGAATACAGTAGTATAATCAGCAGAAATATTCTAAAATGGATTAATTTTTAATGAAATTTTCTTGGAAAATAGGCTACCTTCCACTGGAAAAATCCGATGTATGTAGATCGAAGTGACGAGGGTGGCGTGGAGGAACCTAATTAACATATTTGGTCCGAAGAAAGACGCCATTTTTTTTGCTAGTGGTGTGGGACTAAGTCCCTTGGATTGCAGCCACTTCTGGACTATTGTACCAGCCCCAGATGATAGGTGAGTGTGATTATGGAGCAATTGGTGGAATGAAGATTGGCAGGTGAAACCGAAGCACTCTGAGAAAACCTGCCCCAGCGCCACTTTTTCCACCACAAATCCCACTTGACTAGACCCGGGATCCAACCCGGGCCGCCGTGGTGGGAAGCCAGCGACTAACCGCTTGAGCTATGGCGCGGCCAAAACACCATATTAGTACTGACACAGCTGTGCTTCAGCCGAGGTTCTACCCGGTACTTCCTGAACCAAGCAAGACGTATTGCAGTTGTTCAGAGAGAAAAGAAGGGAGGACTCAGAATGGTGCTTATGAACATACAGGTAGCATGTGGCGGTATGAACTCTGCAGAACTGACTCAAGACTGGGGCATTTGCGAGCATACGTATTCGTTCGCAGCGCTGGACGTTGTGTTGTACAATCGAAATTACCTTGTGTTATGCACGGAATAAGAAGAAATCATCAAAGACGTAGTTACATACCTGGGTGTTCTAGAGTCATTTCAGTGTAGGCACGAAAGAATAAAAAATGGTCATTAGTATTACTACATATCTGGCTATTCCAGAGTTACTTCAATACAAGCGCGAAAGGACGAGAGGTCGTTGCAAGTATTACTGTGATCCAGAGTTAATTTGCTGTATGCACTAAAAGGAAATGGGGCACGCGGTAGCATAGTTGGTTGAGGCACTATGCTACAAGCCGGAAGGTCTCAGTTTCGATACCCGATGAGGTCATTTGATTTTTTCAATTTAACTAATTCTTCTAGCCGCACTATGGCCTTGTGGTCGACTCAGCCTTTACTACAGAGCAAGAAATCGTAACAGATATTGTTTAACTCCTGGTTGTTCAATAATTACTCGTATTTCAGTGTATGAAAGAATAACAAGAAATCGTAACAAATGTTGCTAAAACCTGGCTGTTCTAGACCTATTTCAATGTAAGCAATAAAGTACAAGAAATCGCTGAAGATGTTACTACATTCCTGGCTGCGATTGAGATATTCCAACATATGAGTGCAGTAACAAGAACTTGTGATATGTTTCCACATACTTGGCTGTTCTATGGACCTCATGCGCCGTTCCAATTGGGCTAGTCTGATCTCCAATGATTCACCATGGGTTGGCTCTGCATTTGCACTAGAGTACTTGGAGATTTCGTTTTTCATCTCTTGAAGGGCTTCGCAAGGGCTCATGTGGCAGGTACCAGCACAGACAGAAAACTGGATTGCTAGGAAGAGGATCACCATGGAGGAGTGCAGTCTCGTGGGATCCATGACCTCGTCAGCGTCGTTCTTCTGCGCTTCTTCAGTTGCAGCTTGTTTTTTCTCTAAAATGTGTAAGGGTGAAAAATGAAGTCAGTTTGTCTACCGATGTACGATGATTAACTTAATTAAGTAACTCTCATTCCTAAAATACCTTATGGAAATGAAAATTGTGCTCATTTGTCAGGATGAGTTTTCTGAAATATCTTGATCAGCTGAGCGACTGTTGGCTTCTCAGAAATGACTCTAGTTCATTGAACAATTTGGTTAAGACATTTTAATTCCTAAACGGTCTCATAGATAAAATTTCTTTATTTCGTATTTTCAGTCAACACAGCGATCTATGAAAGTATACAAATGACCTATTTACATTGAGGACGTGTATCTATGACACAATATGTTTACATCCCTAATGGGTCATCATCAGGTGCCAATTTTGTGTCAAGTTCTATATTTATAGTCAATATGGATCCATATTTTCGGCCTCATAGGAGTGAAAGTTAGTTTTACTTTCCAACTTGATTTTTCTGAATTTTTTGTACGAGTTACTGTTGTAAAATTTCCTAAGCCGAATTTATTAATATTTTCAGTATTAATTACGGTTTGCAAACTTTCGTAAGTTCGAGTTACTGGAACTTCTTGTAAGAATTATGTTTTTATAAGATGTGTTAGTTGAATTTACTGAAATATCTTATGCGAGTAATTGCTTGTTAAAATTCTGTAAGTTATGATTTATTGAATTTCTTGTACGGACTTCTCTGAAAGCACCTGAAGCAGAAAATGGGGGCAGAAGAAGGAGTACTCGTACCATTTGATTTTTCAGTGCCCACTTTTGCCTAACATGGAATAAACATCTTGACTATGCATGGTTATAGCCGATAGTTGTCACGATGGCCTCATGCAGGCTTCTATTGGCTTCAGTATTATGGGCAGGAATTTTGGTTTGGACACAACGAGAACAGGGATCCACAACGGATCCATTAATATTTGGGAGAACCGAAGTTTCCCCCCCCCCAAGTCAATACAAATGTCAATTACAAAACTGTAAGCATATGACCGGAAGTAAGTAACTTCTTGTCTAAACTAAGTGTTATTTTAAGGCCTATGCTTAGTGTAAGTGGTATGTAATGTGTAGTTACTTTTAGAATGAAAATGTAATTACTAGTTAATTAGAAGCAACAGACCCACACTTCTAAATACATTAATTGCAAACCAAATGCACCAGGCTTCCACAGAACCGGAAAGGGAAATAACAGATATGCACAGGAGTTTGGAAGCAATTAAGACTGAAACTTGAAATGTATAATAAAGTGACAATCTCAGAGTTTACCATTGTAATCTAAGTTAACCGTAGTAATAAATTGCCTAAGTTGAACAGCGCAACCCATTGCTTTAATTCAACAGTACAATGAATTATCTGAGCTAAACAGTGCAATCACTCTTCTAAGTTAGGAATCAGAAACCAGAGGCTCGCAGGCCTGTTTCAGCCTTCGTAAATTACTATTATTATTCAACTAGCGACATCTTTTAGTTTAATAATTGTAAGAATAATACATAACTATTTCACATACCGGTACAGCAATGAAATTAATCGTCCTGTAAAGAGAAAATTCTAAACTAAGTTTGGACTTTGTAGTAAGTTATACGTGCTTAACAAAGAACTTGTTATAACTTAGACTATTAGCATCCGACTTAGCAGGATGAGGACCGGATTCGATCCTGCGACTCTCCACGTGTGATTTATTGGAATAAACTTGCAACATGACACAGGCTTCTTAAGGGTAGTTCGGGTGTGACCCTGCTAAAAAGGACCGATGCATTGACGTTCATTTCTCATTCATAACTTACCCTGACGTAGGCCTGCAGCAGGCCTTACCTGCCAGCGTAGTATCTGCCTTCATCAGTGATTCTCACCTGATCCCGTATTTACCAGGTTCTTGAATGAGGAACAAAGTTTGGTTTTAAGATTTTGAATATTACTGACCAAACTAAAAGTTTATCTTTGTTCTTATTCTATGGGAATGAACGTGAAATGTGAGTAGAGAAAGGTTTGAAGGAAATTATGGAGTGTTTTGCTGGACTGTTTATCAGTTTGTTCTCTGAACTGATCCGTGTTAATGCCATAAATTGTGGACTAAATAAGTAACTAAGAAATCAACCAATGACGTAATCAGGCAAGTAAATAACACCGCAGTGCCCTAAGTTTAACATTGCTATTACCAATTCCTGCCTTTGTACCCGAGCCTGAGGCATTTCTATCCACCCCTTATTCTCTGTATTCTCTCTATTCCCTCTCTTCTCTTTCGGTCTTCGAAGGGATTTCTATACCAAAATGCTTCATGCATTTCTAGTATTCTCCATCCTAGTAACATGCCCAGTCCGTCATAAGTGCATGTATCCGGAAACAGTGGCTCTCTCTATGGGCTGGTTCAAACTGAGTAGGGCTTCTACCTGAGGACGGAGAATGATTCCTGTTTCCGATATATCGTTTTAGTAATAAATTGGACTAAGGGTGATGTCCAGAAAAACAGTCCGTATATATATATCACTATTTGAAAAAAAAGGGCTGCGAATAAAGTAACATTATGTAGGTCCAGCAGTTTATTTTTCAACATATTTTGGTAAACATTTTCTAAAAGTTTCTTAAGCCTGATTATGGTATACGTGAGTACATTCAAGTCCATATTCTCTAAACGACCTATTACAAAGAGCGAAACTGCTCGTTCACCCTTGAAATATCGTCATGTAATGTAGGAAAATGGCGTGTCACACAGTAGGTATTTCAATAAATGACATCTAACGAAGACCTGCGTAAAAATTGGAAGTACTTTTAATAGATATTCATAGTCATGATTACTAGTTCCCCTTCTGTCCGCAGATGGCAGTACAGATCTCTTCTCTTTCAACACCTCAATAAATTTACATTTTAAAGTTGACATAAGCTCTAGTGGAGTTACACGATCTCTCTTAAAGTTTCCTTCATAGTGAGAAAAACCATGTGAAAGGAACTGCATTCCAATTCGAAAAAAGAAAACTTGATTTAAACCTTTTAATGCAAAGCATTTGACAGGCGTTTTAGAGGCTACATTTTAAAAATAATAACATCTATTTGGAGACACTGTCTTAGCACGTGCACCCCGGAGGGTTAGCCTATTTTTCTAACTCAGCGAGTTGTAACACTCACACAGATCGGTCTTATCTGACTCATCAACTTTTGTGATGAACCAGTCCTCTCTTCATTTCTACGGTTTAGTTGTCCTCAAATTCCAAATGGAAGACACAGACTTCAGTTGGAGGGGTGTCTATCACAAGGTGTGCTGAATAACCAGTCTTCGACTGCCGAAAAATGTTTTCCTCTTCGTCACCAGGTCAAACCATTTGTGGGGGGCCATCAAGACTCATTTCCAATAGTTGTCGGGGATCTTCCTGCAGGAGCGGCTGGAGCGTGAAGCATCAACATTGCTACCCCATGCGCCTTTATGGCATGGTGTTTAGAACAGGGTCAACTTACCGTAGAGATACCTATGTTAATGCATTTCGCTGCTTTCTGCTTTGTGACCTGCACAACGCTGTTCATTATCACAGTACAGCTAATTACAACACAAGTTTTTAAAATTAGATTGTATCCATCACTTTCCCCATATGTTTCGACATTCACAATGCCATCTTCAGGGGTACATACTTAGTAATGCAAAAGAAACTGACTCAGGATGTTTCTCATAATCGTACCTAATGTGATATGACGATTGAAAGTCGGAATAGTGGGTCAAGAGAAGTCGCTCATTGCTAGTCAACAGCCGGTAAGCACGTTTTCATTTCAACTAAAACACATTCTCGCGTCAGCAACACCCAGGCGGTCATTAGGCACCAGCCTTCTTGACATGTCACTCAACAATAGAAGAATTCTTGGAAGCGGTGTTTTCTATGTTGTCTGCGCCGGGGTTATATAATGAGGAGTGAGCGAGGGTGGAAGCGGGTTCATATACCTCCACCGTAGCCCTGCGAGTCGTAGGAGGCGAGGGTATAACTGAGCCACCCTGCCCCGGGGGATATAAATACGGGGACCTGGCCCTTCAGGTCGGGGGAGTCTCGAATCTGAAACAGTAAAATGTGATCATGATTCCTGCGGGATTCTGACCTGAGAATGACTGCACTGACTAGGGCCAGCAGCAATTGTATACAATTTACCCACCCTCTGGTCAGAGAGGATGTTACATAAGGTCTATAACCGTTAGTGTTCAGTTAAAAGAATACTGGTCGTAAGTCTCAAGGAGCTTGTCGCCAAGAGGAACTGATTGGCGGTAAACAGCCAGTTGTGCAGTAATTCTGACTCTGGCTCTGTGAGTGAGTGAGTGAGAGTTAGGGACAGCATAGTCACTCCCCAGAAGAGGGGAAGTGACCAGTAATCGTAAGACTCCTTTTCTCCTCGAAGGGGATGCCCCATTTTGAAACACGTAGAAATCTGGAAGGAACGAAAATATGGTCATGGTTCCAGACGGGTACCGAAACGAAGAATGACTGTGCTGGCGAGGGCCAGCAGCCATTTACTGTACTGGACTGGACTGACAAAAGCCAAGCCTATTTATAACAGACAAAGACATCCTCTCGCAGGAGATGATGCTGCAAGAGGGGTAGGACCGTACGGGCTCAATTGCAAAAAAAAAAAAAAACACTGACCTTTATCCTCAAGACGAACTTATTTTGCTGTAAACTTGCAGTCGTAAAGTAACACTGATTCTGACTCTAAATTTTTGTGTACGTTCTTGAAAAATAACCTGTCAGTTTCTCTGGTATTGCTACGTATGTATATAAGCCTAAGGATGATATTGTAAATGTCGGACATTGATGAGTTTAATCTGATTTCAAGAACTTATGTTGTGATTGACTGTACTATGATAGAAATAAAGTTATATTTTATATTCAGGATCTTGTATAATGGCAGATCTTGGTATTAACAATGTTGAAGTTACGGCATTTGTTACCGGAATAGTAATTAGCATCAAAATCCTTGGCCGGAAAGTTCAGATATCATTTTACAGTTATAAACAACATTCTAAAAGCTCAGGACTACGCCATAATGAGGCATAGAAGTTTTAAGTAACTCTTTACTGTGATCGTTTCAAAACAAAGTACGAGTAAAATAAAATATAAATTAATTTAAAAACGCCAAAACTATTATATTCGTGTAGATTGTCTGACGACAGTGTATGTTCTGCAGCGGGCGATGGTGACATTGATTTTAAAGACAAAACTTCGTGACCTGCTCGTGTTTTAAGAATCCATCTCGACTTTAGGTCGATCCCTGTGGCCGCGCGGTCCTCATATTTTCAGTGGACAGTTGCTAGCTTCTGTTTTCAGCATACCATGGCAACAAAAATTGGAACACAAACAAACAAATAAACAAGCTAACTAACAAACGAAATATCTAACTCCATGGGGCTGAGCCTCTCTTCAGAAGCCGCCGGTTGCTAACCTAGTCAAGAATTTTCCATTATTTTATGGAACCTGAAGGTTTATTACCGTGTTCACAAGAGCACTCCACTGGTGTCTCTCCTAACCCACATGAATCCAGTCCATACCACTCTATCCTATTTCTCTATGATCCATTTTAATATTATCCTCCCATCTATGTATAGATGTTTCGAGTTATTTCTTTCATTACGGCATTCCCTTCGAAACCATACATGCATTCTTCTTCCCGCCCTCGTGTGCTAAATTCTTTGTCCCATCCTCCTTGGCCTGATCATTCTAATTATATTTGGCGAAGAATACAAATTATAAATTCCTCATTACGAAAGTCGTCTATTTGTCTACCTGCCTATCTATCTATCTATCTATCTATCTATCTATCTATCTATCTATCTATCTATCTATCTATCTCTATCTGTCTTTCTCCCTACCTACCTACCTATATCTCTACCTACCTATCTATCTATCTATCTATCTATCTATCTATCTAATCTATCTCTCTCTCTCTCTCTATCTATCTATCTATCTACATATATTCCTACTTATCTATCTCTAGTCGGTTCGTTGGACCTTAGTCGCTTTTCCAGTCTCTCAATCCTATACACAGTCGATAAGGCTCCTTGGACGGCGGATCAGCCAGTTGTAATGTCGCTACCTACACACAAAACAACATAAAAACAGAATAAACACAGACAAATGTCCGTGCCTTGAGTGGGATTCGATCCCACGATCCCATCTTTCGAGCGAGTGAAGACAGTTCAAGCCTTAGGCCGCTTGGCCAAGGTGGTTGGCGCAATTGCCCTGCTGCCTGTATAAGCACCTTTTGAGCAGGTAAACTTTTGGATGAAAACTCCTGTTCTTCATCTACACGTAAGTGTCCCATGTGGCGCCCCTAGGAATCGCCATGCATAGGTAGCACACTTTAATGCCAACCTTCAAGAAATTAATAATACATACATATCCGTAAATAATGCTCATGCTGATGTTAGCGCAACTTCGAAGATGTTTTGGACAGAATTTAGTGGAGGACTTGTTGAATGCAGGGCATATCTTCCTTAAATATTCCCACTGAAGGTATGACGTACCGTCAAACATGTATTAGATAGAAAATAACTCTGAAACAACCATAGTTAGCAACCTGCTTGAAAGTTCTCTCACAGAGATTACGAAGGCTTACTATGGCCTGAAAATTAATGTGTAACCAGACCAAGCCATAATGACAGTGTGAGTCCTTGCAGAGAACTTACATTCCACACGATTAAACACATCTATAAAGCATAGTGACAATGCTTCTGCGTGTTTTAAGCACGTTTACTAAAATCTTTGTTCACTGTTCTTGACCCAAAATATCCACTTCTGAAAGCAGGAGCTAAAATCGATCTACAATTTCGAAATTCCTGTCTCAATAGCTTCCTTAAATCCATTAATTTTCCACATCACGATGGTACCTACATGTGTCGCCTGTTTTATTATTTAAAAATTTATGCTTTTGAGCATGCTTATGGGTTTCATGTATTACGAAGAATATAAGGCGATACTTAAACAATAATATTAAGGATTGTTTTTGTAATGGAGATACCGTTTGTCTTCTGTGAGCTAGCAACTAAAATTTAAATATTATCACGTATGTGGGTGACTAAAGACGGGGTTCGGATTGGTAATTGGATTTCTTAACAACTTACAGGTTGTAACTACAAATATTTATTATACTATTGCTGCTTTACACTATATACGATCACTTCACACTAATCTTCTCAGTCTATCTGCACTAATCCTCACGGATTTATAACGCAGGAAGTATAGAAGTCTCACTAAATCACACACTTCCCGATATCACTGTGCTACAGCACACAAAAAGTCTTAAAATCACAAGTTAAATCTTCACAGGCTGACTTCTTGTATTCTTCTTCAGCTAAGAACCTCCCGTGGCTATCTCCTACAGAGAACTGACTCGTCCCTGAACCGAACGAATTCTGTCACGTATGTAGCCGAGAAACAGATACCCATCACAGGAAACAAATGTCACGTGACCACCACCCACCGCTGCGTGACGTCACCGCGGACACGAGAAAAACGACCTCCTCTATTGTTGCGAGTTGGACCTTGTTGACAGAACTGTTGCCTGGCAACGCGTTGATCAAATCCGTTTCCATATTATTTAGATAAATTTCAGGTTTCAAATGATTAAGTCTTTACAAGCACCTACAAAATCTAGGATAATATCTCCACCACAAAATGTATATACTATCAATTTCCTTTATTCATATAAAAAAAACTCCGTAGTTTGAGTCCGCAAGCGAACTATACCGACCGAGCGACCGCCGCTTGTCGGCGAAGTTAGTGCCAAATTTAGCGGATAGACGGTGTCGCGTGATGAGTGCAACGAATCCCCAAAGCCGTTAACTTCGATATTCTAGACCGGCACAAAAATATCCCCCCGCTGCAAATAGCACACACACACACACACACACACACACAAACACACACACGCACATGACACTGTAAAATATAGGATATATTTCTCACTTTTTATAACTCTACGGAGCAGAGTCTTCCTGAGAAGTTAATAATACCCAAATGGCAATTACCTTGTTCAGAAATTCCAAACATTGGACTCTATTATGAGTCGTTTGAATTCAGTCCATACTCTCGCACTTTATTGTTGTCACGTATAGGGGTTTGGACTGTTGAATGGATTTATTGACCACTTATACACACGACTCGGAAGTACAAGTAACTACAGCGACGTCTCTGATCTCCACAATTCACAGATCACCAGAGCACCGGCTAAGCCTTTTCCAATCTACTGTGTGTTCACAAGCCGTTCCCTGGCAACGGCTTCGAATGGTGGAGATTCTTCAGCTCCACACTCTCAAGATCGATCTTCACATGCTTCCATGCAGAATTTTTGCTAATTATCGATTCAATTTAGCGCCGTCTCTCTTCAGCCTCCCTTGCAAAGCTCAACTGAACTAGTTGCCCCAGTTCGATTTGTTTCAACACTTTGGTACGGCCCATGTAGGCAACATCTATTTCCCTCGTTGCGTGCGTAACAATTTGCAGCGGGAACGTGTTTACCTGCTCGTTGCTCAGAAGTGAGTCTGTGTAACCACCCAGTTCACGATCGTTGCATAGCAACGGCTCTACATGCTACATTCCTTTAAGATCCGTTTTAATACTACAAGCCTATGTAATATTCCGAATTCAAAATATTTTATTCCCTTAAGTTTTTCGGCTACACTATATATGCAGTTCTAATCTTCCCATGCATGCTACATTCAATTCATTCCAATGTGAGAAGAGCCACTTTTTAACAGAATGATATCTCAGATCTGAAATCACGAATCTTGAAATTCTCCGACTTCAAGAAAGCAGTCTTCTGGGATTTGGCGCCGTGTATATGTGGTGTTAACCCCACATATACACGGCGCCAAATCCCAGAAGACTGCTTTCTTCATAGTCACCGCCGTGAAAGCCTCAAATCTTACATCTCCTACTTCAGTTTTCCGAATGAACTGCCTACGCAGAAGCTACAGGATAATTAATTCACTGCACACGTTTACGTCGAGAACCAGCTCTTCCCTCAAGATCACGGTAACTGCTAATAATTTTACTTAAATTGATCTAATCAATTTTCTTCATAGAGCTGGGATCATTTTCAGAAACTAACACTCGCATAACTGGACAAGAAATTAGTCGCATTTTATGGAATTCGGACGTTAGTTTTCGAATTTACAAGACGCATGTCTTGATCCATACTCTGAGCAAGGTGATTCCATGTCACATTGGCCTGTTTTCTCGACATGTAAAGTAAAGGAATGTTGTTAAGACCGTAACCTCTTTGATAACACAAGAAATAATACGACTTTTATTATACCAAAAGCGATGTAGTGACTGAGATATCGCTCGGCGCTAATTTTTTTTTACTTGTCAACAGTATATTAACTATAATAATTTAAGTAAGATATAGATTGAAGCACGCATTATTAAAATATATTTAAAAAACACCAGTGACAATATACATTCCTTTCCAGGTTTGTTCATAAAGTAAACTGCACTGAAACCATGAAAATGTATATTCGTTTCGATAGGCTTATGAATTTTCTTTGTCCAGTGTTTTGTTACTTACGGCCGTGTCATTGCAGAGAGATCGCTTGATGCATTAAATGCTTTCCACGATACGAACAGTGAGGGACATAAACGCAGGTGACATTCAGCACTCCAAAGCAGGTGTTATCTGTCGCATAGCAACAAGACGAAATCCAGGAATAGCGAAAACAGGGCGAAAGGATTTCATGCAGGTCTAACAGTATGAAGTTTATGTTACTAATCGATACATTTGGTTCAGGCGATATTCGAGAGGCGGCCGTTTAGAATCTCGACCGGGATACCGAATAATCTGAGATTAATCATGGTTCTCCTCAGATGCTCCAGGCGATTGCTGGAACAGCACCGTAAAATAGGCCACGACAGCTTCCAGATCTTTTCAAACTCTCGGAATTCTACAATCCTCTCATACAACTCGACGATAAATAATCGCTGGAGTCGATACAGCGTTGTTAAATATCCTATGGTCCATGAATCTCTATGTTATCTGTCTTAGTTCCTCGTTTGTGTTCACACCACGATATAAAACGACAGTTCATTCCAGTACGCTACTTTTGCATAACATAAGTAATGCATTATTTGCATATGATCGAGCTCTCTTTTAACCTACTTTCCTTCCATAAGATAAGAATTAACTTGTGAATTCACAATTTTGTCTTCGTAATCCTCCATTTTAGCTCATAAATCATTTGACCAGTTTTCATGAAACGCAGTAAGAATATTATACCATTGGAGGCTCCCTTCTCAGCTTCATAAGTTTGTGATTTCCTGCAATCAATAATAACAGTATGGCGAACGCGCGAACTTGTGATGTGACAACGACACTAGCGCCACTTGATTTAGGGTACAAATATGTTGTCTAGTAAGAGAACTTCAGGAAGTGTAAATTTGTCATTGCAAACTCTTGTGTAACCCACCCAACAACATATGTGATAATTTTCTTTCAGTTTCGATTTGAACGGCGTAACTAAGGAACAGTTTAAGCTGTACATGTGAATTCTTGCATGGAGATAGATCGTAACATGTCTGTAAATCATGTATGAAATATTGTTTATGAGCCATTAATTAGCTACAAACATGACAACAACAAATTTAACATAGGCAAAACCTGTACTTACGCAAATATTTCTTCACGGATGTAGAAAAAAAGCAATAATCTAGCAACAAATTTGTACAACTAGAAATCAATGTAATAGAATTGTGTGAGTTCTGTTCAGACCTGCTTGTTAATAAGACGCCTTGAGGACAGTGGGATATCTGCTAGAGTGTACCCGACTGTAACTCCCTGTAAAGAAGCCTTTATCGAAACTATGACTGCGAATTCAGAGATAAATTGCAACCTCATCCCCTTAAGGAACAGACATGTTGATGATTAACGGCATCCTCATTAAAGGTTGTGACGCAACGTCTTCACGGGGCGCGGCCTGTTCTCTGACCTGTCGCTCAGGAAGGCTTACGGAGGTCGACTGTTTGCAATTAGAATTGTTATAGCATCAGGTTGGCGCGTGATGTAGTGAAGAAATGAGTGTATGTTGGCAGACTATGTGTAGCGGCCATGCACCATAGACCTGGTTCTGCTAATGCAATGTTAGTTACTTCTTCTTCTTCCCTTCCTCCTCCTGCGCCATCATCATCATCTCCTCCTTCTTCTTCTGCCATTTCGAGGGCTGAGTCTTGATCCTTTTCGAGATTAAAGGAACTGTTATGCCCGTCCGATATTCCTTCAGACTTCAGAGTGTCGTACAAAATATTAATGAATATTATTATCGCTTTATTTTCCTTCAGATATTAGAGTGGGTTGTTTAATTTCAATGACATATTTTACCGAATTAATTACAAATACTGTGACGGGATATGACCATTTGCTAGGCAACGGCTAGGTAAACGCTGCCTAAAAGCCGGGATAATAGCAGAAGCTGAAGTCATTCTTGCTAGTTAACGGCTAAGTAAATACTTGTATCCTCGGCAATGAATATTAACGAAGGTATTCCCGTGAGAACACAAAATAACAGAGGAATTGTACGACATGGCGACTTCTGTCCCGACCGCCTGGCAGTTATGAAAGGCAGTTCATTCGTGCATTCGAGAGTAGTGGAAATTCAGAGTGAGAGATCAGTCCGAGTTTAGTCAGAGATTCTTCATGTAGGTTCATTAGGCAGACGTCGTTCAGGAGTTCAACGTGTTAGCTGTTATAATTAACTGTAATTATAAAGAAGTGCCAATAAATCCAACCATAAAATCCAGAACCCGTTATTAATAGACGCGCAAACCTCCCACACGTGAAAATATCTCCAACGGTTATTCTTGAAGACTGAAAAAAAAATGCACACGCGACACCTTCCAAGCATTCTTGCCCGTTGGATATTGTTGCAAATATCTTCTTTCAGATATAGGGGCTTCAGACACTCGTGTAGAGCCTGCGGCACAACACCAGTTGCTGACAGCATTACTGCCATTGTCATTGCTACTGTAACAAAGAGGAACTCTGTGATTTGTAGCTACAGGACTCCTAGAATTGTTACGATATTGAAATGAAAGTAGCTGTGCTGGACTGAACATGTAGACAGGAAATGGTAGACGGGTTTTGTTTACAGAATTTGGAGGGAGGGAACTCTTGGAAAATCTAGAATGAGATGGGAAGATGACAAAAGGAAGGAAGGAAGAAAATAGATTTTGAGGATGGGAAGGCGTTGGAACTTGCTCAGAATCGTGTCCAGTTGAGGGCTTTGATGTCAACGATGTTTAACTACAGTGTTCTACTATTGCAATGCTACTGTTTAATGTTAATATTTGGCATTAATTATTTTTTTTATCATCACCATCATGATCGTTTTCCATGCTGAGTGGGTTTCTTGCAATCACAGAGTTCTACTTGAAACTAGTAGTAACAAAATTAGGAAAGTGTAAGTTAGATTCAGTGGAATGCATGAGGGCAGATGGAGTGATCATCATATTGAATCAGCTGCCGATTGCAGGTTTCTGTATGGAAATACTAAACTTCATCTAAATGGTTCATAATGGAGGACAGAGTTTGCTAATTGTACAGTGCCATATATTTTCTTAAGAAGTCGTTGCTGTGATATTTTACTGAATGTTCATGTTCCCCCCCACCCCGCCCCAGAAAGTACTAAAGCGATGATACAAAGAAGGGCTTCTGCGCGGAACTTGACCGTGTATTCGACCAATTCCTCATAGAAATCTGTTCCATGGAGTTAATTGTTATTTGAGTGCTTAGGTCCGACGTACAGTTGTGCTTCGGAAGGTAAAGTTATCCCTCTGCTTAACTAATTAAACACTACACCATGAAGACGCATGGAGGAGTGGATGTATAGATCCATATTTTCTTGACCTCGGGACTAATTGAAGGCTAGTGGTTAGCGTCACGCCCCCGCCAATTTATCCCCGGGGGACAGCCCCCGTTTTTCCATTGGATGGAGGATGGGTGAGCACAAAAGCCGATTTGAACGACGTAGGGAAGTGAAAATTATTGACAATACCGGGACTCGAACTCCGATTCCTAAGTCGTTCAGCCCGTAGCCAGTCGCTATACCAACTACGCTACCCCGGCTTATGTTTGTTTAAGAAATTATTATAAAATTATGAATCTTTTGATACCCTTGTAGGACTTCTTTGGCAGGGATTCAGCTAGTCTCTATCCACGCAGGATAACAGAACACAGAGAACAGAACACACACATTTATGGCCAAAGGGTAATTGGAGACCCTACAGTATTGTCATCATACTGTTCTGAGCCTCTTAAATGACTAATAAGAAGTTCTGGGAAGAACTAATCGCCTACTTTCTTTGATACGACATGCGCCGCACATAAAACGACGCTTACAATAATTCTTCTATTGTTGCATGAGTATTAGTTGCGGTAGGAACATGTTTACCGAGCCATTTCCTAGCAATGGTAGGGGGATACACACACAGAGAGCCAGGTGATCTCATACGCCAAATTTTATTTTTTCAAAATGTGGGAAGCAGGCTAATTAAAGATTTGGATTTTTCTACGCATACACAATAGTGAAGAGGCCGTTGCCTAGCTATGGTAATCTCCTCTGTATTTTCGGTGTTACAATTAATGTTCTCTTTTAGATTCTCTGCTCTGATCAGACTCTCTTGGTTGTTAAACTTAGTGTTCTCTTTTCGATCCGCCCCGATATATTAGGTAGATGTTCAAAACAAAATATTCATTGTCCGCCTGAAAGGGAGGAGGAGGGGGAGGTCCGCTGCTCCTCTTTGTCGGAACGCCCACACTGAAAGGCAGATCCCTGCTCTCGTCGAAGAGGAGACTCTGTTACCTAGCAGCCATCGGACACACACACACACACACACACACACAAATAGGAATGACAACGGATAAGCTTTCTTTAGGGAAGTAGGTTAAATAGGAGACCATTTTAGGAAAATTCACCATTTCAGAGACGTGAAAATGACATATAAATCCAAATCAAATGCTTAAGGTGAATTAATAAATGCTTATATTTAATTGTTCTTATTTAAAAAAAATATTGTTTTACCGAAGTTGCTTTGTAGGAGAGCGCAAAAGCCATGTGTCCAACAAAAGAATTTGAATCTGTTGATAAATTTTCTGTAGGAATATCTAAAAGAACATATTATTAGGCTTTCTGTTCTGAACAGATATATATTCGCAGCATATAATTGCATCTAAATAACAAAAATATATAGCAAGTGCCACATAACTTCGAACAAGGCCAAGTTGTTTGCACAACTGGCCGCCTGTCACTTCTCACACCTTCGAACCCACCCCCTTGTCTGAAAATTTTCTTCTGCGCATTCAAGGTTACTATTGGCCTTGTTCGAAGTTACGTGACACTTGCTATACCAGCATTACTTGAACACTGGTTCTGATATTCAAGCTTCATTTGTTCTTATATACTTTGAACTTAACCATTAGAAATTCTGGTACTTGTCTCTGGGCAGCTTTAGAAGACTCAAATACAATAATCGGTCACCATTATTTTTCCGGAATTCTAGGCCATTCGAGCGTTCATGCCGAAGCGTCCGAACAAATTTCAGTCTCTTATCATTGTTTGGAAAAAGAGCACTGCCTCATTCAAACACATAACGCAACTTTACAGAGCGAAACGAAACGAAATGACGACTCAACAAAAGGTGCTGACTCACTTAGGCAATTGGGCTAACAAGCAACTAATCATCAGTGTTACCAATGGTTGCACAAATACATTCCGGTTATATAATAGCCAGATCTCTTTTTAGAGTTCATAGATCGGAAGTTGTAATTATCTTTTTGTCAGAGATGGGTAGAAATTCAGAGAATTTTGACCTTAAATGTCCAGGTTCAGTCGTGTTGCTGTTTTCTTTACCTATGACACTATTCAGAGAGTCCATGATGAAGAGAATGTGTGCAGCTATATGTAAAAGAAGTTTCGGAACATCCTGTGGAGAAGCGTTTGCATGAGCGGACTAATGACTGTGAAGATAAAGTAGAGGGGCACATCTTTAAGTGTCCATTGAAGTGTGTACTCCTTTGCAAATAAGGGAAGCTGAAAATTCGTTGGAAATCAAAATTCTATAATAGTTAGGTTTAATGGCGTATAAATGCTGTTTTCGATTTATTGGAAATTATAACTCATGAAAAGCCGATCACAGGGCAGCACGGTCTAAGGCAAGAACTGTCTTCACTCACTCTAACACTGGGATCGTGGGTTCGAATACCACTCAAGGAACTGATGTCTGTATACGTTTATTATGTTTTTGTGTTGTTCTGTGTGTAGGTAACGGCCTTGAGACGGGCTGATCCCCCGTCCAAGGAGTCCTACCGACTGTGTAAAATATCAAGATATTGAAAAAGCGGCCAAGGTCCAACAAAAGGATTATGGAGCCATAGATAAATAGATAACCCATTAAAAGTACATGGTCTATCCAGTTAAATTCATAATTAGAAAACGCGAATAAAAATATCTCGCGATTGTAGTGAAGGATATTTTAAAGGGATATTTGTATGCATAATGTTCACACAGACAATTTTAATAAAACTATACTTGAATAGGAAACACTTTTTGAAAACAAAGGTCACATTTTATTTAATTCATACGTTATGTACCATTGCAGCTCTTAGCCTGTAATGTACCTTGCCATACCTCAGGCTGTTAGTTGTCGATTTGCCACCTCGGAGGCCCGGGTTAGATCGCATCTAAATTCATGTGGGATTTATGGTGTGCAAAGTGAATCTGGGACAGGTTTTCTCTGAGTACTTCGGTATATCCTGCAAATTCTTATTTCACCAACTGAGCTTTGTTCGTTAATCATCCTACTACAGACGCTGTAAGTCCTGATACTGACAGCGTCTTCAAATAGCCAACTTAATGTCTGAATAATAGACGGGCATGTAACACATAATCTCGCTTCGCAAAAGCTGTTCAAAATGTGTTGGGGGAAGTTTAATGAGGATGGGCTACTGGCCTGTCAACTTGGCCACGAGTCCGAGCATGCGCAGTGCGATTTGACGCGAGTAGTTCTAGTCCCTCTCAGCCGAGCGGGTGAGAGATTTTCTGGAGATTCACAAGACGATCTCTCAGGTCTTCTTTAGGGTCCATTTTCATACTGCAGTCCCTTCTATGTCTAGCGCTTTCTTCCTTTTGTGTTTTTGGACTGAACTTAGGTATGTATTTCTTGCAGCTCTCAAAACCACTACAGTCTCCGCTCATTTCATATTTCTTATCTTCTTTGTAACAACTGGCGAAATATATGAACTATGACGCTCCTCTTCTGAAATTCTCTCCTACTCTTATCGCTTCCCGTAGGTTGTTCAGATGTTCTTCACCTCACCCTGTTCTCACACACCTTATTTATTATATAGCATTATGCATAAAATACGAGGGAGAGTCAGTAAATACAGTAGGTCACAACTAGAAGTAAAACAGCTCTAATGGATATAATTGGTTTTCTCTGTGTATCATTGAGTAAAAACACAAACCAACCTTGTGACAATCTAAGTAACAGAAGCACATTCACATGTTCAGACGCTGGTTTCAGTAGTCAAATTTCCTACCGTGCTTTAAGAGTGTGTTATCGAAGAGCAGCCTTCTCTTATGGGGAAAAAGGACTCACTGCGAATGATATACATAAAAATAATTTTTGTTTGTGATGGAAAGTGTTTATCGCGTAGAGTTGTTCACAACTGGGTCGATAAATTATCTCAAGGACGTTAGAAAGTCGCACATGGTGCCCTACCAGTCGCCCATTTGAAATTACGACAGAAGCAGCTGCTCAATGGGTGGAAGGTTTGATTTGAGCTGACAGAAAGATAAAGGTAGACAGTGCGGCAACTGCACTGGGGTGTACCCATGGTTTAGCATACAGCATAATGCATGATTGGGTGATGCTTCAGAAAGTGGTCATATGGTGCGTGCACAGAGAAATGAAGGACCGAGAAAAAATTAACAGAATGTGTTAACATCTCTTACGGTGTGCAGATAAACGAGAAGATAACGCTTAACAGGGTTACATGGATACATCACTATCAACCCGAATCAACGCGTGCTTCAATGCAGTGGAAATATCCCAGGTCACCGTTAACCAAAAAATTTAGGGTTACGCCAACACCTGGGAAGCTTGCACCTACTCTTTTTGGGATTCCCAGGAAGTACTCTTGGCCCATTTTCAGAAGCGTGGTGAAAATGTGAATTCTGCATCTTACTTCGAAGCTCTGTTTTAGCTTCGGGATGCAACTCGCAGAAAACCTCCAGGCCAGCTGGCAAGGTGTTTACTGCGTCGTCATGACAATGTCAGAGCAAGTACAGCCCGAACAACCCGGGAAAGAACTCAAAAACTACAGTGGCAGTATCTTGAACATCCTCTTTACAGGCCGGACTTGGCTCCTAATGACTTCTATCTGTTTAGTCATCTTGGTGATAAATGTTTTGCTGATGACGAAGCGGTTGAAACGAATGTGGGGAACTGGCTGAAATAACAGTCAAAAGACTTCTACGTTGCGGGTTTCGACGCACTGGTAAATCGATGGGACAAGTGTATCAGTGTTGGTGAAGGATATGTCTAGGTTTTCCAGGTTGGAATATAACATATTTCACGTTTTATATTCATTTTGACCTATTTACTGACTCTCCCTCATACAAGGATGGACATTCGGCAGGAACTTTCTTAATATTTTATTAGTGTTATGTTGTGCATAACATGAAATACAGTCTCTTAGGATGTTTCGTATATCACATATACGTATATTACAAAATCTCACGCATTGTGTATAATGTATACATAATTTTAGCAAAGTATAAAACGTTTATCGGCCGGTCACGGTTGCCGAGCGGTCTGTGGCATGCACTGTCTTCGCTCGATCTGAAGCCGCGGTCGTGGGTCCCACAAAAGAAATGGATGTTTGATGGTTGTGTGTATGTGCGCTTTTCTGTGTTTGTGTACAGGTAAAGACCTTGCGACGAACTGATCACCCGCCTACCTAAGATCTAGTAAACCGAAGTGAAACGAAGAATTTCATGGAGGTAGGCCAAGGCGAAATTTGGGGCTGTAGCGCCAAAATAAAGAAATAAAATATTTATCAGGACAGCAAATTTTCTTTTCCTTCTCCATTTCCATTGCCTAACAATGGATGACGTCTGTTGTTCAGCTATTTGATCATATTACAACATGAAACTTTCATATTTATCTCGTGGTCTAAAGAACCAAGGATTTATACTTCGCCCGTGACGTACAAAAAATTAGTAACTCCTACAGGAGAATGATTCCAAAAATTTCTCAGTTGTCGAAGTAATTGAAGCCATGGTTCCCACTGCACAACGCTACGTCACTTGACTTCTTGTGCCATCAGAACATGGACTATATTACGAGCGAGGGATATCAGGTACTCTACTACGGTCCACGTATTCCTTCAACGACAAGTAGTAATTCAGTTCAATGCCATAATTTGTTTACTTACGTGCTAATACAACAGCCCAGAGGCCAGTTATAAAGGAAGCACAAGCAATGAGAGGAACACAGTAACCCACACGGGCAGAATATAAAACAAGACAATGTATTCCATTTAGATAATGTTACGTGTAGGTTGGTACGCGTGACGAAAATAGCGGGTTCCAGTTCGGATCATTGGATTCATTTTCTGTTGGTTACAAATTCTCTTAATTACAATTAATAAAGCCCTATCGCTGATTTACACAATTTCCAGTTCACTGTTGCACACGCACTAAGATCTTATTTGTTAGTAATTGTTAAATATAATGATATTTACATATTCATTTGCAATATAAAGCACAAATATGTCCACGAGAAAAATCCTTCAGTTGAACTAACCGTGATCGGCTATTTCGCGGATACGAACTAGAATAAATCAGTAAGCAAGTTACAAACGGATATAGAACTTAAGCAAATAAGAGTACTATGATTTTATTTCTCAGCATAATCTCCTTGTACACTGAGGTAAGTGTCCCTTCATTTCACAAGTCCTTGAAAACCAGCAGCATAAAATTCTTTGGGCTGCTGTCGGAACCAGGCGGTGACTTCCCTTTGTACGGCTTCATCGCCGGGAAAATGTTCAGCCGAAAGATGATGTTTAAGAGGGCCGAACAAATGGAAGTCACTTGGAGCAAAACTCGTCACCTGTGATAATTCGGGTTAGCATATCGTGTCCTTCATCGGGGTAGCGATTGAGATGCTGTAATGCCAGACCCATTCTTTGCATTTTGTGTTGTGGGGTCAGCATGCACGGCACCCATCATGCACAGACTTTGTGAAAATCTAACCTGTCATGTGACTTCCATTTGTTCGGCCCTCTTAAATATCATCTTTCGGCTGAAAATTTTCCCGACGATGAAGCTGTAGATAAGGAAGTCACCGCCTGGTTCCGACAGCAGCCCAAAGAATTTTATGCTGATGGTTTTCAGGGGCTTGTGAAACGATGGGACAAGTGCTTCAATGTACAGGGAGATTATGTTGAGAAATAAAAGCATTTTTCAAACCAGTACTCTTATTTGTTTGAGTTCTATATCCATTTGTAACTTTCTTATTGACTTGCCTACGTACAAATTTACTCAAGAATAACATATTGGCTGCATCAAATCGTCCTCTGGGGAAACAATTCATAGTTGAGTATCCTAGGTAGATGATTAGTGAATTATAACGAAATTCATCTAACAGCTGCTTTCTGAAACACCAATCTTGGGCAATAACAATGAAACAACTGTCACAGATAGGATTAGCTGAAACCCGGATACGTGGATTGCTTTGGAGAAGATAATAAGATAATAATAAAAGTGACGTTTCATGTATTAACTAACTAATTATCTCCATGGAAATGAGCCCTTCTTTAGAAGCCGCCAGTTGTGTAGCTACTCAAGAATTTCCCCAATAATTTAAATAAAGTTAAGTTTTATTACCGCGTTCATAAAAACCTTCCACTCTTTCCTATCCTGAGCCAGATAAATCCAGTCCATACCACCGCATCCTCTCCCTCTAAGATCCATTTTAATGTTAATTAATTTTATTGTTTCTACGAATTATGAAAAGTTCGCCATTGGTAGATTTCAGTTGTGCAACACATCGATTCAGCTCGCGGAACACTGATGTTCCTCTGGAGGGAAGTTTGGGAGCTACTGCTGTAGACTACACGTCACACACATGTGTCAGAGAAGTTGCCTACATCCACGGCGATAGTTGTTACGCGCAGACCCTAGGTTCAGTTCTGTGGCGACGGGTTCTGAGAGTAACAAATTGCCGTTACAAGCTTAGTAAGTTTCTTGCAATGTGTAGAAAGTTTATCATATTTTAATGCGTCCTCTCGCCTTAGCCAGTCAAAACTGAACACAGAATATCCTAGCCCAGTCTTAATACTACAGTAGAAAGTGATTATTCTTTGCTTTGTCAAAAGAAAGAAGTTACTGACAGTTACTTCATGATATATCAGAATTTAACTCTCAGATGATTCTTAGGGGTTACGATGAAGGATTTAACATGAGGCTGTAGAAGAACTGCTCAACGAGGAGCTTAAACAAATATCGTCTTTATGATTAATTCATCGTTTAATGAAGTAGGAGAATCGCCTCTTCCGACCTCTAATATTGTCACGTCTCCTTCCATATCACTGTTGGTCTTCCTATGCTTCGTCTACCACACGGACAATATTTCTAGTCTAGAATTTGAACGTGAGTCTGTTCCATCCTTTACAAATATATTTTCCATTCGTCTCTATACTTTGTAATTCATGTACTTGTAAAGGGAAGGTAATCAACTCATTTCTTATATCCTTACTTATTAATTGATTTCTTGATTGGAGAGGGCATGTAGCATGTGTAGGATCGATGAAAAATTGTTACAATATTATAGTTGGGAAACACAGTCACTTTGGAGATCTAGAAGCAGATGAGGATACAGGTATACGCAGAGGTGATTTCGAATTTTAATATGATTAGCTTACACTTCATGGGTCAATTGCAAATTCTGTTTTTACGTCGTACAGCATAGGCCACAAACGGAATAGTGTAAACTTACAAATATCCTCTTTCATTTTAAATAGCAGGATTATTTTATTACTTTAACACATGAGCCGTTTCTATAACAATAGAGGAACATCCTTTAATATTCTAATGGCAGCGAATACACGCAACAGTAGAAAATGATTTATGTAACCCGTTTCTAGGCAACGGCTCAGTAAACACACTTCCGCTCAGGCACATTGACGTCACACTCCAGCAGTGCCTAGCTATCATGTGACTTGTTTTCTGTGTGGTCTGAGTTAAGCAAGTGGAACTGTGTTCTCTGCGTTGTCCGTGCGGACACGAGTCCGCATGCACCTATAAAAAGTACAAAAGAATTTTTAATTGAGTTCAGAGGTACCAGGGTGATTGAACAAAAATGGCAAGAAGACTTCATAGTGCTTTGAAGTGCTAGTTTCTGTCTTGAGATAATTTGCCAGGAGACGGCTAGTGATGACGGAGAATCCTAGTGCGTGTGCAACGATAAACAGAAAGCGTGTAAATTAGAGATGGCGCTATATTAATTATAATTAAGAGAGAGATTGTAACCGAAGTGCCAATAAATCCAATCGTCCGAACCATAATTCGTTATTTTAGTCACGCGTACCACCCTACACGTGACAATATAAACATTCCAGTAACGGAAAGGTATTATATTTTAGGATGTGATGCCGTGAAATCTGGTATATGTTATATCAGACATGGCGTCATATCTGAGAAAAGGGTGCTTTTATTAGTCACTGCTGTGGATATCTCAAAACTCACACATTTTAATAGCCACTAAATTATCGTTGTTTAGAAAAATTGTCTCAAATTTAAATATTAATTCGTAATTATATGAATGGATACTCCTTGACTTCAGCTGTTTAGATAGACTATTTAAGAGAATTTTGAACTGAATTTGTACATATAGCGAGCCATCCAAGCAACAACATCTCTGTGACAACTTGCAATGGATATTAACGTGAGAAACAGCACTGTTAGTTACAACAGAGGCATACGGTTGCAAAATGTGGAAGCAAAAGAAGAGAACGTAGGACGTAAGCATACGTATATATTAAAAATCAGATTTATAAAAGAAGTCAGTGGAAATATATTAGCTTATTATATGAGAATTTGGAGATTAAAATATTCTGACACAGACAGAACTCGAAAGAGCGTGTTGCAAGAATGGAGCGGAAACGGCTGCAGCAGAAACGTTTAAATTACGAACGATTCTGTGAGCGAGGGCGCCAAATCTAGAGACGGGACTGTCAGTCCTGATCAATAAACTGAGACGGAGCTGTTCAGGACATAAACTTCGAAGCTCAATGATGAAGACCTTGAAGAATGCTTTCATGTAGTTCTCAGAGTATTCACAAATCGTCTACAGACAATACTGACTTTCGTTTTATCTCCAGTAAATCTAGCCCTTACAGCGATAAACTTCAATTCAGAAAAGAACTTCTCATTTTCCTGGAATTTTTCTGAAAGAAAAAGTTGATATGTGAGTGTGTGGATGGAAGGCTGAAAAGTGTTGTCATTGGCTCGTCTCGGGCTCCACTTCCCCACCACCCTCCCATAAGTATGTTTTTACGTGAAAATATATTCACTTATTAGTCACTACATAGCCGATCACAGTGGCCGCGCTGTCTTAGGCATGAACTGTGTTCACAAGCTTGAACACTGAGGTCGTGAATTCGAATCTCACTCAAAGCATGGATGTTAGTCTGCGTTTATTAGGTTCGTGTTGTCCTGCGTAGGTAGCGGCCTTGCGACGTGCTGATCCTCCATCCAAGTAGTCGTACCGACTGTCTTAGGATTAAGAAACTGAAGTGAATCGAGCCTTTCATGGACACCCTGTGTTCTAATGGGGAGCAACAGGAAAGAGAAAGGAAGAACGGGTGACTGCACTCAAGGTTTGGATTTGTAATTGGATTTGTTGAACATTTATAGCTGCAACTGCAAGTAATTGTAACACTGTCACTAATCACTATTCCAAATTTTATCAGCCGGGATAACTCAATCGGTATAGTGTCTGCCTGCGGACGGGACAACAGAGGGGTTCGAGTTCCCGGTAGGGTCAAGAATTTTCTCTTCTCCATTAGTTCAGACCTGCTCTGGGACCCACCCAACCTCCTATCCAATGGATATCGTGGGCCGTTTCTCCGGTGGTAAAGCGGTAGGGGCGTGAAGCTGACCACTCACCTCCAAACAGTGCCGAGGTCAAGAAAATATGGATCTATACATCCACTCCCCCATACACCTCCATGGCATAGTGCTTAAGTAGTTAAGCAAAGGAACAGATTTACCTTTACCTCTTCCAAACATTAACATTTCTAGATCGTCACCACGCGTTGTTTTTTAGCGGTCTTTAGGTCACGGTTCGCAAAAATGGACATTCTTCTGCTCTCTTGCTTACGTCGTTGCCGGCTGGTCTCACAACTAACTCACACTCGACTGCCGACTTAACTCCAACTCATAGCCTTGGCTGACTATCACTAAGTCGGAGTTACTTTACGGCTGGCGGTTTACCACCAATCTGTTCTTCTTGGCGCCAAGCCCCTTGAAAACCACACCATTATTTTTTTCAACTGAACACTAGCGATAATAGTCCTTATGTGACATCCTCGAGGAACGGTCTGTCGTTTACAATTGCTGCTGGTCTTCGCCAGCGCAGTCATTCCCAGGTCTGAGTCCCGTGGGGCTCATTACGTTATTTTACTGTTTTAGATTCGAGATTCCCCCAATCTGGAGGTCTAGGTCCCAGGAATTATATCCCCCAAGGAACAGAGTGACCCAGTTATACTCCCAGGTACTGGGCTCCCTTTTCTTCGCCTCTTACGGTAGAAGTATTCCCATCACTGATTACCCTGGACGGTCCTCGCTATATAGCCTCGGTACGGACCTCATGGAAGACACCTCTTCCAAAATTTCGTCTGTTGTCACGTGCTTATCTGTTGTCACGATACATGTTTATTGAGCCGTCACTTAGAAGCGGACAGTTTCTTCTGGCTTCATTATTTAGGTATTCAGATGTCATTTCAAAATATTATTATTTATTCAGTTTACAAGACTGATTCTGATAAAATTTACGTGATAAAATAGATTACTGATGAATGAATGAAAATAATAATTGACTGAACATAGATACCATGAAGTAGTAAGGGTTAATTATAAGACACGTATTTGTTCCACCTGATCATTGCCTGAGAAGGGGTCGAAACTTGTGGTGGACTCTATGATTTTCTGTGTGGTGTGGTTAGTGGAAGATACATATAAATGACAGTAAAATACGTTTCAACATAGAAGGGAAAGAGTTACATATGGAATATGGAACATTCGAGTTTATAACATACTCATGGTTAGGGGCAAATGTAACGGTGTGTTTTCAAGGCGATGGAGCTTGTGGCTGCGCAATATAAGAACGTGTATACAAATAATATTTAGATAAATATTCTATTGAAGAGTTCTATCTTCTGGGATATAACATCGTGTAGTCCACTGACAGTCAATTGCCACCTCGTGACTCAAGGCACGCGGGTTCAAACCCGGCGGAGGTCGTGGAAATTTTAAGGGCGGAAAAATTCAGGGAACAGGTCCTCCGGGAGGGACTTTAAGCCGTGGGTCCCATGTCGTAGCTTTACGTCACGTAAAAGAACCTCGTGTCCCAAGGGGACCTCTGAGCCAAATTCAGGACATTTCCCGCCCAACAGTAGTCTCTAACGCCTCTGGTAAATGGGGGAAGCATCGAGATACCGCTGAGCCAGTAGGTGCCGAACTCGCTGGCTGAGTCGGGACTGATGGCAAGCACCAGTACCGGTAGGGAATAGAGACTGGTAGAATATGACAAGGGGATGCACAATGGACCAATATCTTGTCTAAGTGCATGGGGAAACCCACCCTCTCCAATAACAACAACAGTTAATTGACCTTTCGGAGGAACATATCGCCACAATTTTCAGGATCGAAGGAAAAACCAAGGAAAAAATTGGAGGCGATGTATTCATCCGAAACTTCGATTGATTTTAAATGGACTACATGACGTTATACTCGTATCCCAGAAGAGAGAACTTTTCATAACCACCGCTGTGGAAACCTCAAATCATATATCAATCTCGTATTATTTATTACGATAATATATTTCCTTTTATTCAAGTCATGCTGTGTGGAAGTACGAGTAAAAATGATGTATAATGTACTCGTATGTACGGTGATGAGTTGCTCAATTAATTGAGCATTTCCTTTCTGTGACGCTAGTAAAACGCTAAGCATGCACTCATACGTTTGGAGATAGTTAATTTTAATAACACAGTTTGAGCGATAATTTCAGAATTTGGTGTAATTTCTCTTTAAAAGGGCATCAGTATTCTAGGCAATGTAAGCTGTAGTAAATATTGGCCATTTACATTTCTTAAGTAACATCAGAGAAGTTGTTTCCGTATTCTTGCATATTTACTGTATGTTGCCACAAATTTTGGCCTCTAAATTTATCTTCATCGAGTTCTGAATAGAAAAACGAAATATTTTTGCTGCAAGTATTCCAGTATCCATTTATCCCAAACTGCTTAACTAAAACTCTCCCCCGGAATTTTACTTAAAAAGCGGTCCCAACTATTGTTATGAAGTGTGCGTATACTGAACTGAAATGCCGTAGAATTCGGCGCACTGAAGCTGATGAACTAGTTATGTAAATGAAAACTTTTTTTTCTGATACCATAAACACATTAATTTGTTTACTATGTGCAGAAATTAATGTATGGAATAAATATCTACGTTTATACGACATACACAAAGCTGTTGTGTTAAGCTCTACTGTTGAACATACGCGTAGGGAACTGACATTAGAATTACAGCAAAGCTCTCTATCTATCGTAATTAAATTTGATTTGGGATTAGTCTGAGCATACAAACGTAAACGGGATATGCTAAAACTGTAATACCCAATATACCAGGGACTGTAGACGTTAATAAACACTGTTAACGCAATGTACAGGTTTAGAGCGTCTGGATCATAGCAGGACCTGCATATCCGCGGAACAGAATCTCGATAATCCTAATTGAGGGGACCCGAGTTCAGTTCTCTGTGCTATTTTTATTTCTATGTCGCATTTCTACACCATTATTACATAAAGCCTGCTTTTTTATATGGGTGTGAAACTTGATCTCCCGCCCTACAGGAAAAACGCAGAGGGCATATCAATCGGACTTGCTGAGGGGAACATTAGAACCTGCCAGGAAAGAACAGGAGGCTTCAGAAAATTCTATAATGAGGATCATCACACATTTTACCCTTCACGAAATGTTATTACTTTGAAGAGTCATATCGTCTTCAATATTAACGACGTGTAGTTCGTTGAAAGTCAACTGACGTTTCGGAGGAATTTGTCGCCTTCAATTTTAAGAGCGAGCCAAGAAAGAAACCAACATGAATCAGGCTTGTAGCAAAATTTGTTGCTTGTTTGGGTTACTGTTTAACCCTGAAGATATAAGCGACATGTTTCTGCGGAAACGTCGTTGCCTTTCAACGGACTACAGTGTATCATAACCCAGAAGAGTTAACTCTTCATTTTACCTCTCTGAGAACCTTAAATCCTACATTTCGTTAAGTCGATGAAATCAAGGACAAACATGTGACAGTCGCAGAGTGACTAAAGAAATTACCCACATTTTTTTTGAACCAAGGTTCATTACCTTCCTTAAAACAGCCCGGCACCTGTCTCCATTTGAGCCAGATGATTCCAATCCATTTCCTCATAACCTATTTCTTTATAATAGAGTTTAATATTATTCTCTTATTAGTGGAGAGATCCCCCAAATTGTTTACTACCTACAGGTTTTCAGTCAAAAATTTTGTACATGTTTCTTTTCATCTCTACCATAAATGCTACATACCTTCCCCATCTTATTACCTTCAATTTTATCAGCCTAATAATGCCTCGTATTTGGCGAAGAAGGCAAATTATGAATTTCCTCATTCTCCTCTGCAACATGTTTGCAGGCAACCCCAATGCATACCTGTGTGTGCTTCCCCAGGAAGGGAGCCTTCATTTCACATCCATAAAATATAATCGGCACAATTTATTTTTTATTTTAATCTAAATTCTTAGTTCGGAGATGGGAAAAAAGATATTTTAAATTTAATTGTCGTGAGCTTTCTCTTGAAGTGTTTGCTCTTATTTTTAGGGAGGGGGGATGTAATTTTTTGATTGTTATCATGGCTTCTGAATATTTGAAATTGTCCATATTTTCGAAGGCTGTATTGGCTACATTCATTTATGATTTTGTTCTGCATTCTAATGACGAGATATTTACATTCTGTAGTGGCCTGCATTTTACTGATAATTAGTTCTTCTTGTCTCTTATTCCTGCAGCTATGCATACAGTATTCCTCGAGGCTAATTTGAAGGAGATGTTACGGATATTACTGTCACGTGTCCGGGGTTCCGTGACTAATAATAACAGGCTCTGGACTGGATGATAGGATTCATTGGCAGTTCTTTACAATTATAACGAATTATAACAGTTTATGTAAGATTTGAGGCTTCTTTATAAGAGTTTAAATTAATAACTCTCTAATATTCGCTCCATTCCTTACCGGACTACGAGTGTCTTCTCTTCCGCGTGACTGACTTGGTTCTGATTTACGAATCGGTCGCTTCTTCAACTTCCGCTGTTCGCTGGTTAGCACTCCACAGCTGAACACTGAACTCTCTTGGAATGAATTACGACTCAGTCGTTCTACTCTACACAGCTCCTTATACAGGCTACCTGTAATCGTGGGAAATATCTCCTGTCTGTTGCAAACTGAGAAATGCTTACCGAACCGTTGCCTAGCAAGGGCCTATTCCGCGTCTGTTCGTTGCTGCGTGAACTTGTGTTTGTTTAGCCTTTGGCTAGCAATGAACTTCCGCTCTGGCTCCATTATTCCGGCTTTCAGGTGTCATGTCACAATATGTAGTAATATTTAGATTGCTTTCAATAGAGCCGCGTCCTTCTTGGAATGGACTCGTATAAAATTTGAATATTCTCTAGCGAATTATATACAGTTCTCCTTGAAGAACATTTTCAAATTTCTTTAGAGGTGTTGGAGTTGGAAATCTGTTTCTCACTCTAGTCTCCAAAATTGACCAAAGTGGTTCAATGATGTTCAAATCTGGTGATTGTCCTGATCAGGGAAGATGTTGAAGTTCACTTTAATGATCTTCACACAATGACTGAACAGTTACATCTGTGAGAATTCGGGCGTTGTCGGCTTGGTAAACTGCATCGTTGTTCGGAAATAAGGTCTGGATCATGATGCACGTGATTACCCAACGTGTCCACGTACTCCGTTGCAGTAATTCGGCCATGAAGGCTAATAACGAGAACAGCCATGTGTGCCATGATGTTGCTGCCCAAACCGTCACAGAACCTCCCTGTGTTTCACTGCTGGAACCGAACTAAGCATTCCGGATTGTAGGCTTCCTTGGGTGCTCTCCAAACGTAAACTCTACCTGATGTAAGGAACGGCGTGAAGGACGACTCATCTGGCCATATCACCTGCGCTTTTTCAGTTGTCTGTTGTCCAGGTTTTACAGTCGTGACACAATCGTCTGCGCATCTGAGCATTACTTTCAGTAATCAGAGGTTTAGCAATTGCATCACTACCGAGTGTTTGTGAAGCTCACGTAGGACAGCTTTTGTTGAAACAGGGTCTTCAAGATGAATATTCAGTTCTGCTGTCGCCTGTGCTGCAGTAGTTGTGTGACTTCTCGAAACAATCCTTCTCAATCTACGACGATCGCTTTCTGTCAGTGTTGATTTCCTCTCACTGTTCCTCTCCGCTGATATTGTCTTCCCCTGGTTCATGTATGCCAGCATACTCTCAGAAACATTCGCTCTCGGTACGCCTAATTATGTGGCAGTTTTTGAAACAGATGATCCAAGTAAACGCGCACCAACGTTCTGTCTTCTTTTATAATTGGACAAGTGTCCCATTTTCCGATTATTTCACACGGACTGTCACTCAACACAATCACTAATGTACTTACACGAGCACTACAGAGTGTAAACAAACGGAAGCACATCCAGTGTTGCCAACTCAAGTTCTTTCAATGTAGCCTACACAATTCCTCTTCTTAGTGTTTCCATTATCTTCTTCACCCTTGCATATGAACCACATATTTTGACATTCATAAACTCTGCTTTTCGCCTATAAAACATATTTATGTGCCTTTACTATTCTCAGAAAAACAGTCTTTATTCCCTTAAAAAGCTTGAAGCGGCTGATCTTACTAATGGCGAGGCGCTATATTTTATGGAAGGTAAAATCTGCTATTTTAAATATTATTTAGATTAACTTCAAGCTTCAGAGGTTTTGAAGAAAAGCTTCAGTTTGCAAAGAAACTTTAAGGCGGCGTGATAAGGTAATTATAGAGGTTTTACTGCAGAACTTGTCGCTAGCATTTGCTGACATTATAATATGGGTGGAAGATGGGGAGGTTTTTTTTATGAAGAGTGGAAACTTCAAAGTCGGTAATATTAGGATGCACAATAAATTCACACTTGACATAGTTTAGAACAGTTGGGCTTCTCACAAAAAGAAAGTTGGGGCAAAGGAATACACCGCAGCGCTGCTCCTAGCAAGATGCATGGGCGCATGACACGAGTTACAGCGAATGGAATCTCCCGAAATGAGGCATGTAGAAACCGGTCATGCCAGCATAACAATAAGGAAGGGAAAATTCTATAGGCACAAGCGGATAAAGTTTCGTAGCTGCCTTTTTCTATCGTGTATAACCCTGTGTAGGTAGAAGCCTCGTAAGCAGCCTATCTTCAACCCGAGGAGTCTTATCAGATGTCTTGGAAATCCTTACTTCAGAAATAATTCCGAATAGAAAAAGTTGACGAGGCCAAATCCGTGAAAATGAAGAAGGTACAGTAACTTTTGTTTCTAAATAAGAGGTTGTTGTAATATTAAACCTTAAAATTAAACGCTTTGCGTTTTGCAAATTATTTGTATGCAGAGCGTAAAATTCAACCATCTTTTGTTTGCTCTTTTTGCTTTCTTGAATTCATGTTTTATCTGCAAAACTACTTAATATATTCTTATTATATTTGTCGTTAGGGTCTACACAAAATGTTTAATTTCGATCGATGCTTGTTCGGTATAATAACCCTAAGTTTACTTCAAGATCAAAGTAAAATTTATAAAGATTCTCAAAACTATTTCCTCAAGAGAAGAGCACGTAACTAAACTATAAATATAAGTTCTATGGCAGTCATTTTGGAAAATAATTCAACGTAGTTGCCAATCAGAGTGGTCGCGCGGTCTAAGGCATAAACTCTCTTCCCTCGCTCGAAAGCTGGGATCGTCGGTTCGAATCCTACTGAAGGCATGGATGTATGTGTGTGTGTGTGTGGGTTTATTCTGAATTTGTTTTGTCTCGTGTTAAGGTAGCGGCCTTGTGACTGACTGATCTCCTATCCAAGGAGTCCTACAGTCTGTGTAAAAAAGATTACGAAACTGAAATGAAATGAAGCGTTTCACGGATACCCTATGTTCCAAGTGGGGACAACAGGAAGAAAGACAGAGCAATAGATAGAAGATGTGTCCTCCAAGTTGATGGATTCACTTCCTTTCTTTTGTTTTTATATTCATCTTCTTCCTTTAAAAGTAATAGCTAAAATAAGAATAACCTGGAAAAGGAACAATATTCAATTAAATTTCGTTCTATTTTAATGTTCTTCGGACCAAAAGGAGCAATCCTTGCAAATGGTGATATTAATGATTGTGATGATATAATGTGCTTGCTGAAGTTGCAACGGACATATAAACGAATGTTGTACGTCCCACTTGCAATAGAAGTCTCCAAAAATCAGCGAGATTTCCAATAAGAACCACTCATGCATTTATCTCCACTGGACTTGACAAACAGGTTATTCAGGAGAAATGTTCCTGTTGCAGTACTTGGCCTTCTCTACGACAGCCCTTAACTGCCCGCTCGCCTCTCCGTACAGGGGTCAGTTATATTTTGTTATGATGATACAAATCACACTGGAGACATTCGTTGTAATTTGTTTGAAAATTATTCAACTAAGTTATTAACTGCATGGAACAGAGTCCTCAATGAGAAGCTAATAGTCGCTTTGTTAGTCAAGAAATTGCAACGTTTCGTGGATAAAAATACATTGTGATTCTAAATTATTATCCATAGCCTATAATTTTAAAATCTGAAATAAAAACATGAAACTGCTTACTCAAAACATTTGAGTTACTATTTTATATTCCACAAGCAGTTTTATTTTATTGTTTCCGGTGTGAAAACCATAGACCACGGAAACCCCCTACAATAATTTTGAATCATTCTGTATTTCTTACCTTGCTCTCGGGAGTTCATCGATGGTTTCTATTGTGAGACATATGAATCCTACTCAAACCCCTCCCCCTCACCACCCATCCTTTTATTATAAGTTCAATTTTCATTATCATCTCATAGAGACCTGGGTCTGCCTATTGGTCTCTTTCCGTAATATTCATTTTCCAAAATGCTCTATGGATTTACCTTCTTTCTCATACCCTAAATATCATACTCCTTCAGTTCATCATTCTAATGTCTTTTGCGAGGAATACGAATTGTGAAGTTCCTCACAATGCTGTTTTCTCCAGGCGTCTGCTGCTTGCTACTTCTTAGGTCCAAATCATCTCCACAGCAACATCTTCTCAAATATCTCCAACCTGTGCTTTTCCATTAATGCGAAAAACCAGGTTTCACATCCATGCAAACCAACAGACAAGCGTGTAGTCATGTATACTATAGTATTTGCATCCTTAGAACCGAGACGTGGATACATAACAGTCTGAATTTAAGTGGTGCATAAATTCGCCAAATTCAGTCTGCTCTTAATTTCTTCCTTAATGCAAATTTGAATTTTATTGACGTTTTATAAATATCTAATAGCTGCATTTTATAGTATTGTTTTGTTCTGCATTCTGACGATGAGACAGGAACATTTTATTTACTTTTTGCTGCATAGAAAACAATCAATTAAAAGCGCATTCAGACTCACATGTTAGTCAAACAACACGTGGTAGGGAACATAAATTATTCCTACGTTTAAACACCATGCTGTGAGGGTTAATGGGGGCTGAAGGTAGAAGTATATGCGTTCTACCTCTGGGCGAGATGAAAGTGAGCGTTCAGCTTCATGTCATGCGCACTACCTCATGAGTACATCAACTGTGTACGCACGTGTGTGGATCCCCTAGCAGGTGTCATTCTGGTAACGAAGAGAATAATTTCTACCTAGACAGGGAGTCGATCTGTGATCGTCCAGTCATCTTACTGAATGAGCTATCCTAACTTATCTAATTATCATGGAACAGTATTCTTTTTTGCAGAGATATGCATATTTCCGAAATACACACTTTGTAAAATCTTCGAGCTCTGTAATATTAAATGAGATTGAAAATGGATTTTTAAATAAATGCAGGCCTTACATTTGCTCTTGGAGATGATGACAGTTTATCTTCATAGAAGATTCTCTCTCTTTATTGGATATTAAATTAAAGTTTTTATTCTTTTTCACTTTGAAAATACCATCTGCTAAAGGAAAAATATATTGAACGTACAAAGCACAGAACGCATGGTTAGGACGTGAGATAAGGGGAGATATGTTTGCTTCTGTGCAAGCTAAATTACGGATTACATTATACTTATAAATTAATTATTCATTACAGATTTATACAGATACTTTATTATATTGTGAGTTATAGACTCATTGCTAGGCAACGACTCGGCAAACACATTCCCGCGGAAGTGTACGCCCGCAACAATAGGACGTCCCTTGTTAGGAATGGATCAGTGAGCAAGACTTGTCAACAATAGAGGAGGATTACTGGGGTTTTGGACTTTTTCCATCCTCCGGAATTTTAGGCAATAGAGGACACGACGTTTCGGAAATTGGATCTGTTTCCGTCTTCAGGTGAGAAAGGAAGGCACCTACTCAGTTGTGCCCCTTAGAAAGAGCTAATCTCAATCACTGGATTGATTGAAATAAGCTCTTCCTAAGGCCCCGAACTGAGTAGGTGTCTTCCTTTCTCACCTGAAGACGGAAACAGATCCAGTTTCCGAAACATCGTGACCTCTCTTACCTAAAATTCCGGACAATGGAAAAAGTCCAAAACCCCAATAATTCTATGTGTCATCTGCCATCGTCAGAACCCTTTAGAATCAACAATAAAAGAGCTATGCTTTTTTTAATTCGCTTAGTGGGGGGTGGAGTCCAACTGGATCCACTCGGCACGGCGGCCACTAATTAGCCTATTGTGGCCTGCCCCGGGTGATCATGATGATGGAGAATTTGGTGGAATGAAGATTGGCAGGGGAAATCGAAGTACTCGGAGAAAACCCGCCCGAGCTCCACTTTGTCCACCACAAATCCAAGATGACCAGATCCTGGATGGAAACCGGGCCGCCGCGGTGGGAAGCCAGCGACTAATCGCTTGAGCTATGGCGCCGCCGGGATCTCTGCTTTCTGCGTTGTCATTTCCGAGGGGTTATAAAGGGACAAAGAAGGTCTTTCAACAGTTGTCAAGAAATTGGTCGAGTTACGGAGATAACAGTCATGTGCCTGAGAAGACATGACAAGAAAGGAATTAGGCCGGAAAAAGAAAACTTCCTATGTGATTTAATGTGACAGTGAGACTGTTATAAATCCGCTGCTTAGATACGACTGGTGAAGGCGCAGAACCATAGTGTGTGTCCAAGGGTGAACCGTAAAGTATGTAGATGAGCGATAGTGCTTTATTACCTGTAATCCCGAGCTGTGCAATAAATCCAATTGTCCAATCCAAACCCCACCTTATGAGTAACCCCTACACGTGACAGTATTTTATGTCTGTGCATGTAAATTTATTGTAAACACTGGGAGATTAAAAATAAATGAAAAGTGTTTCACGTCATTCATTTTAGATTCACGTTAAATTACTTAATTCACATCCATTTAGGTCAGTTTATCCTTTGTACTTCCGTGAAGAACAGACATTACATATATTTCTGTAAAACAAGACTACCGA
This sequence comes from Cryptotermes secundus, assembly GCF_002891405.2. Lineage (NCBI taxonomy): Eukaryota > Metazoa > Arthropoda > Insecta > Blattodea > Kalotermitidae > Cryptotermes > Cryptotermes secundus. The sequence continues at coordinate 114,443 of NW_019743693.1, forward strand.
GTCGCGCTTAATACGTCTTATAATTCTTTAGGTTTTGTAACCTGTGTCTACTGCATACGTAATTTTGGTTTTCTGGACTTAGCTGCATCATACGGTATGTTGAAACTGTTCCAACTTTTGCTCATTGGAGTAGCCATGTTCAGTGCGAGTGAGACTGGTTCCCTTTGCAGATCCGTGTCGTTTTCTTATCACTCCCTCATGAGCTCTTGAACTTATAGTGAAGTACAGTGAGGCTCTTTCCTTCCATGATGGTACCTCCTCTCTGAAGAGAAAAGCGATGATACATGTAAGGAAGTGCAAAGTGTTCTGAACTGAAGGCCATAGGAGCTCGCGAGGCTGTGGTGAGTCCGTCATCTTCAGTTTCAGTTGTCAGACGCATCACAATCTTCTGTGCTGTGCCGACATATTCCTTCTTAACGTTGGTTGACATTCAACGGACTACACGGTGTTACTTCCCACAAAACAGAACTCTTCTACACGAACATGACTGTGAGTAACATTTAGTGCCGTTATGCTCCTTTAGTTTGGCCGCTCTGTAAGCCATATCCGTCGCTTGCAGAGGTTCAAATCAGCGAGCATGAGGCGCGTAGGACATTTGTCACGCACGAAGTTGAGGAGTACATGAAGGATTCATTCGGAAGACCTAGGTACACTTTTATAGCGTATTTAACAATGCTGAAGTAACTCAGTCTACACGTATGTAGTGATGAATGACCGGATGGCAGTGAATAGTGAATTGAAAATATCGTGGCTTAATTTAAGGCATTATCCCGGAATTTGTAAGGAGGGACTCAAGGAAACCATTCAACTTGCTCGGTGCATAGGCATATATAGGAGGATAATATTAGAATGGATATTATAGAAATGATATGGGAGGATGTCAATTTGAGTCATCTAGCTCCAGATAGTGACCAGTAGCGAGATCACTTGAACACAGTATTGAAATTTCGGGTTCCATATAGTCGGAGAATACCTTGAAAAGATAAACGACTATCAGCGGGATTACTTGAACACAGTAATGAAATTTCGGGTTCCATATAGACGGAAAATACCTTGAAAAGATAAACAACTATCAGCGGGATTACTTGAACACAGTAATGAATTTTCGGGTTCCATATAGTCGGAGAATACCTTGAAAAGATAAACGACTATCAGCGGGATTACTTGAACACAGTAATGAAATTTCGGGTTCCATATAGACGGAAAATACCTTGAAAAGATAAACGACTATCAGCGGGATTACTTGAACACAGTAATGAAATTTCGGATTCTATATAGGCGGAGAGTTTATTGAACAGATGAACGACTATCAGCTTCTCAATAAGGACTTTGCTACGTGAATTTGCTTAGCAAGTTTTTTACAGGCATTTAAATCGTATTATAATATTCTTTCCTTCCATAATAAGATATGTGGGAGGGGCTGAAGTAACATCCCTTCACAGTCGTTTCTCGCAGACAGGAAAGGGAAATTATTGGGCCGAGTGTACGAAAAGTGGGCGGTGGGGGCGCATAGTCTGCGGAACCGGAGCGACTGCTCAGTCGACTTACTACTGCCGATGCGGACAGACCGTCGAATGCGGCAGTTCCTAGCGTCACGAACAACTCTTCGCAAACATTATCATCATTGCAGAATTAATGGCGCAGGAATTTTGTCTAATAAATAAATCTCGCATTCAATTGTCTTTACCTTTCTGAGTAACAAGGAATTTTCTTGAAATGTAATCGAATTTTATAAAGACTGTAATTTTGTTCTTAGTTCGAACATAACCATGATATGTATCATACTTTTGACAAGTAACACAAAGTTTAAAACGCATCATGGTATATATCATTAATATTTATTTATATAATTGATATTTCTTTCCTATAAGGGGAACTTAACTGTTTATTGGACGTTTAAACCTCTGATTAATTGTCTGTAGCAGAGTTCGCAGTTGCAGTGCAGTCTTTAGCTTTTGTAGAAGTTAACTTTGTCGTATTACTGTACATATGGATCGACCTATGTCAGTAAGATTCAAGGCTGTCAATGCACACATCTTGCACGTGTTTGTGTTCAATTGATATGTGAAGTCGGTGACAAGGATCAGCGGTGTCCGTCCGCGAGAAACATGGATATCACAGAGCAGTAAGTACATTGGCAGAAATTAATTTATATTTGTAGTCTGGTGTACACTGTACGAAAGCAAGATTTTAGTTCTTTTTCGTGTTTAATTTTTCTATTCTGTACGAAATGCTTGCAGATATTGGAAGATTGTATACTCTATCAGTCAATTCAATAAATTAAGTAGATTTTGTCAGTTACTAAGACTGTCCACCAGTCAGTTAATATGTTAGACGAAGGTCCAAATTGTTACATTTTGATAAAAAGTAATGTGAAGAATTTGAAGTAAATAAACTTGAGAAAATCTAGTTTCAGATCATTAAAATTAAAATTTTATGAATGTATATAAAATATTATGAATGCTCAAAACAAGGAGGATGAGGTGGGCAGGGCATGTAGCACGAATGAGAGAGAAGAGAAATGCATATATGATATTGGTGGGGAAACCAGAAGGAAAGAGCTCAACGGGAAGATAGGATGGTATGAATTGGATTTGTCTGCCTCAGGATAAGGACCAATGAAGGGCTCTTGTGAACACGGCAATGAACCTTCGGGTTCCATAAAATGCTTGAAAATTCTTGAGTAGCAGCAGAACTCGCTGCTCCTCAACAAGGGGTCAGATCCATAAGTAAGCAATATAAAATATTATATTTTTAATTTCGTTTAAATTTTGAATTAAATGCATACAAATAACATTTTCCTAGTTCTTTGCATATGCTCCAAATAAAAATGAAATTGAGATAAAGGTGAGGCCTGTGACATGCCTTGGAGGCCCATGTGGTTGTGAGACGTCGAGGCTCGCACGTTTTCTAGAAAATCGGATCAGAGAAGGCGTTGTTAGTCTATGCGCCGGCCGCATTTTTACCCCCAGGAAGATTTCTGGTATTCATTTCTGTTAAAGGCTGAGTCGACCCCAGGGCGGTAGTGCGGTTGGAAGGATTACGTACGTACGACTATCAATGGCGGATTTCTTAACGATCTTGGCGGATATGTTAAAACGTACGTAAATGTACATGACTTGGACGACCACAACGATGATGATAACGATAACGAAGATAATGACGACAACGATGATGACGATGATGATAATGATAACGATGATAATGATGACGATCACGATGATGATGATGATGATCACAATTTTCCTGTGTAATCTGAAGCCATTTCGGTTAACGAAACTCCTTTTCGCTAACTGCACATTTCAGGCATTTGTCAAGCGCGGTATTATTTTTGTGTCCAGTTCTGACAGAAGCGTATTTGTTCGGTCTACAGCCGATACAGTATGTATAAACAACCCTTAATCTGTTCAAGTTTGAGAGATATTTATTGCTCGTATTAAGAATGGCGGCTTTTTATTTACTTATAATCATTAATTCCAAAATTATGCACAGTTCAGGACTGAATACAAAAACGATTATTTACTCTTCTTATGGAAAACGGTTAATCGTTTCACATTCGATGTTTGCACATACAGACGCTAGAATCACGTAGTTTTTGTATTAATGAAAACATAGCCAAAACTTCACAGACGCGGATGTTTCCTCTTTTTGTTCTTTTATGGATTATGTTCTTAATTCAGAACTGACTTCGGATACTGTGAATCTCTTAGAGAATTGTTATGTCCCCTTGGACGGGAGAACGTTCCATCTTGAGACCTCTACCTACGCAAGAGGACACAAACCTAGGGAAGAAAGCGCCATATATCCGTGCCAGGGGTAGGATTAGAACCCACGACCCCAGTGGTCGCAAAGTCTGATACAGCAAATGCCAATTCCGTCCTTGTGTTTGACATTAATTTTTCTTAAAATTGAAATTAAATTAAAATTTTCCCTGTTTCTGACTGTTGGGTTCACGAAAATTTTTATCAGATTTAACCCTGTTTAACCTTTATAAAATGTAAGCCTCTTTCGTACGATTTGAGGTTCTGACAGCGGAGTTTCCCACCTGCTTTCACGTGTGTTTCTTGCTTGGCATATTGTTTGATTCTGAAGATGGAGGCGGTATGTTCCTCCGAAATGTCGATTGACTTAACGGACTACACGGCGTTATATCCCAGAAGATAACTAATACAAATTCCACTGTCAATGCAAGTATAATTTATTAACTTAAGAAGTTCCACTACATGTTTCGACCCTTTTAGGATCATCCTGAGGTGTTGTAATATACACATTTTCTTTATTGAATTATAAAGCATGTGTTCATATTTACATACGTATGCTTAAAATGACTACTTTCTATGTACATTCATATTATAACTGCTAACTACAGCAACAGACATTAAGTTTAATACAGCATTCAACACTTTTAAATTAATTTTAAAAATTAGTAAAATTAATTTTTAATTCTTAATTTTAAGTCTATGTATGTAAATCACAACACCTGAGGATGATCCTATAAGGGTCGAAACATGTAGGGGAACATAAGTTAATAAATTATAGTTGAGTTAACGGTGGATTTTGTTTCATTAATTATACTCACACAACGGGATGGAAATTTTAGAAATCCCAGAAGATGGTACACTTCAGTCATAAGTTGTTCAGATTTCAGTGAGATCCAGTTTCTTATGCATTTGAAAACTTTCTGTACCGATGTTAAAGTGGAAATTTTATAATAAGATTTCAAAGAATATAATTAGCAGCGAAATTAAGTGGCTCGATCCGTTGAGGAAATTGCTGTCATGCTTGTATGATGGCACTAATTAAAAAAAAAAGAACGCCATGATTTTCGTCGTGTTTTAATGGAGTTTAACTTATACAGACTTGTCCCGTATTCTCATTATGAATAATCTGTACTTCAGAACTGCCATTAATCTCGTCTTCCTCAACGAAACCCAGTCTGTTAAATGTGATGTTACCGTGGCGATCCCTTCAGTACCAATTCGAGTTATCGACGGAAGGTAAATCAGTCAACATCTAGTTGAATATTCATGAATGCATATGAAATATTGGACATTCATGTAGAGTAGACATTTTGTAATTTGGACCTTCAATTACCTGACGGGCATCGTTCTCTTTCCCCTTTTTGGCGAGGAGTTCTTGATCAAGGGTGCGGGATACAGCTGCAAAGATTGGGAGTGCGGTTAACTCGAAACCATATTCTTGCTGAGGCATAAAAATTATGCCCTACGACACCGTATAGTTTGGTAGATGGATGTCGATATTTTGGATGAAACCTGCTTCTTCTGCCTTCAGAGCAGAAGGAGACAGAAGCAGCAGGTTTCTAGAGAAAGGTACAGTATCCATCTACCAAATTACAGGACGGCATATACCAGAATACTGTGCTCTTATGTCGAAAAGAAGTTATGCTTTTAAACCATTTCTTTTGTAAGGGCAATAAATTAGGGGATTCCCAGGAAGCGAGCTGAATAGAAGGGGAATGGGTGTGTAATGTATGATGCTGGAAACTCGACTCTATTTTGCTTCAAACCTTATAATGAAATTGACTTTCGGGAGACAGTAGTTGGGAAGTGCTTTTGGTGGTGTATTACCAGCATAGCAGGATTCGGCAATTACTGCAAAGTTGTATGAGGTGTGTGGGTAGGGGAAAGTGATTACCTCCACGTCTCGAATCTTAATTAAAGAAATGCGTGAGAGACTTATAGGTTGGGAGAAAACCGCTGAGACCCATTGCTCTAAATAAAATTCAAAGTGGATTAAAAAGGTAAAAAGGGTAAATTTATCCCTGTGCTTCACTAATTCAGCACTAGGCCATGAAGACGTATGGGAGAGTGGACGTATAGATCCATTTTTCTTGACTTCGGCACTAGTTGGAGATCAGCGTTAGAAGTGGATTAGTGCAAAAAGAATCCTGTAAAGATATGAAAATTTTAGATATATTTGGAGACGGCAGTAAGAAATAAATTATATTCACGAAGAACCTGACAGTAGGTTAAATCCGACGAACTTTTGTTGCCATTAATTTTAGAATCTTCTATTCTTCTGCCTAAAACCATAAACCTGAAAGAGCCTGTATAAGATTTGAGGTTTTCATGGCATGACTATGAAGAATGTTGTCTTCTGGGATGTAGCGCCGTTTAGATATTGTATTAACCGACGTTTCGGAGGAATGTCTGAAGCCACCTGCTCACGTTGGTTCCTCGATGGCGAATTTTTCTTTTTTTTTTCTATCCTGAAGATGGAGGCGATATGTTCATCAGAAATGTCTGTTTATAGAATATCTACACGGCACCACACCCCACAAGAAGGCATTCTTGTCTCGTCTTCTATTTATGAACATGTAAATCATATACCTAAAATTTTACCTATTTCGTGTATGAATAAGAAACTTTGTTCCTCGTCCTCATGTTAAGGCCTTACAGAACATAAAGCCGAGGAGAATAGTTGAACCTGAGAAGGAAGGGGGGCATAGTAACAGGAGGTTGTAGACAATTTTGTAATCAGGAGATTTTATTTATATTTTTCATCGAATAATGTTTGAGCGATCAAATGAAGCACAACCAGATGGTTGAGATGTATGGTAAACAAGAGAGCTATGAGGAAGTCGTACAGAATTTGGGCTGGAAAACCTGAGAAGACACTTTTTTATTGCTAACGGGGTGGAACTAAGTTCCTTGTACTGCGGCCACTTCTGGCCTATTGTACCAGTCCCAGATGATAGGTGGGGGTGATTGTGGAGCAATTGGTGGAATGAAGATTGGCAGGGGAAACCGAAGTACTCGGAGAAAACCTGCCCCAGCGCCACTTTGTCCACGACAAATCCCACTTGACCAGACCCGGGATCGAACCCCGGGCCGCCGCGATGGGAACCCAGAGACTAACCGCTTGAGCTATGGCGCGGCCCGAAAAGACACTTAGAAAACATAGTCGTAGATGTAAAAATAATATTAAAATGGATCTTATAGTATAGTGGGAAAGGGGTGGACCGGATTTATCTGGCCCAGAACAGATTCCAGTGGCAAGATCTTGTGAACAAGCCAACACAGTTCTGAGCCCATAAAAGCAAGGCAATCTATAGACTAGCTGAGTAACTGTTAGTTTCTCGAAAAGGATTATGCTTGATGGAATTAAGTAGTTTTACAAAGCATTGTGTATCATAATCGGTTCTTCTTTCACCGTTGCAACACTTTGCCCAGTACTCTATAGCATGCCAAAGCAGTGCATATGACGCAACAAATAGTTCATGCTTTGACTGGTGTTCCCGCACGTACAACACAGGATTTTAAACATTGCCCATAACGTATACGCGTGTGAACACGACTACCAGTTCATTTTGCTGCTGGCATTTCGTTTATGCTTTGGAGTGGCTTACTTACTCAGCTGTCCTGTTTCCCCTTCCTTCGCGCAGGTTCGTGCCATCATGCAATAATCGAGCTATGCCAATAAGTTTACAGAGTATACAGTGTATGTGGTATATACATATAAACGAATAGAAATGGAATTTGCAGCACATGAATTCATGTTTGCTGCATCCTCAAAATTTACACCTCGCGTGACTGGAATGTAAAGTTAGCCCAGCTCGTAATAGAAATGACTAAACACGGCAAGCATATTCCTCCGACAGCAGTAGCCTGTAACTTTAGACATGGAAGCACAATAGACCACTGTAGGTCGCGGTGCAAGGGCCGAGAAGGCCCACCCCTTATACATTCATATAATACATATTATTATACCATAATCCGATATTTAAACAGAGCTCCTTTTTTTAACAATATCTGCATCAGATTTCCATATCCATGACCACCACTGTGGTTTGGTGGTAGAGATCCTGTCTACAGATCCCAAGTTCCCGGGTTCGATTCCCGGTGCTACCACATTTTCTGAGAAGTAGTGGGTCTGGAACGGCGTCCAATCAGACTCATGAGGACAATTGAGGAGCTATTTAAAGGAAATTGCTGCTCTGATCTAGAAAACCGAAAATACATTCCGTGGAGATCCGTTGCACTAACCACGTGAAAACTTCCGCAAAAGTTGGCACTAACTTCGTCGACAAGCTGCGGTTGTTCGGTCGGTATAGTTTGCTTGCAGACTGCAGTCCAGATAGAGACATACATATACTAGCGATGTTCAAAGTGTTTTGGATACGAGTTTCTCACAGCAGTGACTATGAAGACGTAAGAATTTGTAATCTGGTGAAAGTCGTCCTACTTTCTTGATGAACATCCCCGAATTTAGTGCTGCAGATATGTCCAGCAGGAACCCAGCTTGAAGCAGGCAGATTTAGCTCACCCCTCGACTTTGAAGATTGAGGTAGTGTGTTCCTCTGAATGTTGGTTAGATTTTCACCGGATTGCACGGAGTAATATCCTGATGATATGAATCTTCAGCTCAAAGTTTGTTCAAAATGAATTTCGTTCAATTACATATAAACGCTTAAAGCGTTGCTTGAAAGCCTGCACCTAAGCGGAAGAGGAAATTAAGAGAGAATGTAAAAAGAGTTTGCTTTTATTGCTTTCTAAGATGCGTTCCTCTCGAAACCGGAGCGGAGGAAGTACCTGCATCCCCACAATGTATCCTTCTTCGTGAACACACTATCTCTTTTCATTTGTTCAGAGCTCTCTTCAGCAGGATTAGCTTCAAATCGGGTGCTCTTAAGAGGATTGCAGAACTTCATTTCATATAATTATTTTTGATTTTCTTCAATTAACAGGTGATATTAAGTAAGATTTGAGGTTTCCACTGCGGTGAATATGAAGAATGCCGTCTTGTGGCATGTGGCGCCGTGTAGATATTGTGTAAAGCGACGTTTCAGAGAAATGTATCTCATACATCTTCAAGGTATAAAGATCCGCGGGCGAGGAATCAGCGTGAGTAGGGGCTGTAGACTGAGCCACCAGCCGACTGGTTTACGTAATATTTACACGGCGCCACCTACAAGAAGGTGGCGTTATTCACAGCTGATATTAAATTCATATTTTAAATTTAGCCAGATATGAAGGTAAAGTAAAGTTTTTTTTTCCATTGGCGCTACAGCCCTCATTTGGGCCTAGGCCTACCTCTATGAAACTCTCCGTTTCACTTATGTTTTACTAGATCTTAGACATACGGTAGGACTCCTTGGGCGGGTGATCAGCTCGTCGCAAGGCCTCTACCTGTACACAAACACAGAAAAACCACACACAAACATCCATGCCCTGAGTGGGATTCGAACCCACGATCCCGGCTTCCGAGCGAACGAAGACAGTGCATGTTTAGACCGCTCGGCTACCGTAACCTGCTAAGGTACAGGTTTTTTTTCCTTGACACTACAGCCCCAGTGGGCTTAGGCCTACCTCCATGAACTTCTCCGTTCACTTCGGTTTTTCTAGATCTTACACATTCGGTAGGACTCCTTGGGCGAGTGATCAGCTCGTTGCAAGACCTCTACCTGTACACAAACACAGAAAAACACACACAAACATCCATGCCCTGAGTGGGATTCGAACCCACGGTCCCGGTTTCCAAGCGAGCTAAGACAGTACATGCGTTAGACCGCTCGGCTACAGTGACGGGCAAAGTAAAAGTTTACCACTGGCAAATTAAGCACGAGCTGTGAATACATTTCGAAGACTGGAATTGGAGCTCCATATATTCCTATCTCGGCACTAAATGTAGATAAATGGACGTTTTGGCGCCATGTTCTCCGTATCTCTGGCAAAATAACCTTGTTTACCTATTGAATTTTCAGTAAAAATTTAAGCAAATACAGTTTCTCTGTTCATCGTATATGTAACTGAACTGATAAAGGTGAAGCTCTCTCTGTAACAGTCCGTGGAGGCCCATAGTGTTGTGGGATGTTGAGGCTCCCACATTTTCCCAAGACAGTCCGCTCACAGATGGCGGTGAATATGTCAGCCTTACTCGCCGGCCGCTCTTTACCCGAAAGAAGATGGCTGGTACTCATTTCTCTTAAGAGGCTTAGCCGTCCTCCATGACCATAGTGAGGCTGGAATAATTAGGTCAATTGAAAAATTCAATGATCTTAAAGGGAATCGAATCATCAACCTTCTAGCTTGTAGCCTTGTTGCCTCAATCAATTAGTCTACCGCCGGTATCCTCTGAACTGATAAGAGTCGCAATTTCAGTTTCTTTTTAATTTTAAATACAAATGTTTCTGAGTGTAGAATATATTGACTATTGATGCAGTTCAGGCTTTCGAAGCAAATTCGTGATTTATGAACAACTCGGTCAAAAAACAGTAATAAACCCAGTAAAATAAAATAAAGTACAAGAAGTTCTGGAAATAAATCATGACGTCCATTTTCTTTCAGACATTTCGTTAGATTTTGTGGTGATTACTAAGAAATATACACTGTTGGGAATATAATGGTCTGTTTCTGTGCTTAATTTCTTCAAGCAGAGACTCCTATAAGCTAATTTTGACAGATGTAATCTTACATATTCTTCTCATACAACAGGTCGACACCACTCTTATAATTGTGAAAATGCTGTGAAACTGTTCGTACAGAATATATAGGTTTCCTCGTTGTAACAATGGGCTTGTACCTGCAGTAAATCAATGTGCAATACCGTTTAAAAATGTAAAATGAAAAACGAATTTCAGTAAATATATGTAAATGTGGAGCTTGCACGAAGTAAGAAACTAAAACCGAATGGACTACTTTTATTCCTATTATCATGTCTGATGTTGAGGAGAGACTTGGACTGGGCCAACATTTCGCAACTCTCGGCAATATGAAATCCGTTAGTAGCAAATGCAAATTGAAATTTCTTCAAATACTTTGAAAGGAGTGTCAAGGTTAATCCACGACATTGACAATTTGTACCGATTCTGTATATCAAAAAAGAATATAACCCTTCGGATCTCTTAAGAGAGCAGAAATATATTTTTCATATATTTCGAAGAAATAATCAGGTTTTACCCCATGGAAATCGATGCCATAAAGTTCTTTTCATCTTTCCTTTTTCGGATATTACATTTTACAAATCTCCATATTTCAGAGAGAAAAAGGAATAAAAGTGAATCTATTACCTTCCTCTGAGATACAGAATTCCTCTTCTATCATCCATTGAGGGTTCAGGGGGAAAGAATCGACAAATATTTGCCTGTAAATACAATCTCGTAAAATGTTCATCATTGAATGCTGGTTCTCACATAAGAACGCGAGTACAGGGGACAAGTAGAAGGGATGTTGTGTTCAGAATATTACAAATCAACTGATGTAAATCTTCGTTATATTTTAACATATGTCACGTGTCCTGGTAGCGCGACAAGAAAGTAATGGGTTCAGGATTAGGCGAAGCTGTTTATTGGATAAGTCGTTTACAGTTACAACTACAATCACTCAGAAATCACGTCTCCTAGGCGATGCCACCTGGAAGGTCTGTCGTTTTCTGGTGCTTAGCTGAGCTAGTTTTTTCTGCTCTCAGCTCTGCTCCGTTCGCCTCTGTTCTGTTCTCACCTGTTCTCAATTCTCCTCTAACCTATGTGTCCCAGTCATTTCTGTGTTTCGTCTGACTTCTGTCCTGGTCTGCTATAACGGACAGTTGGACGGCCTAGAAGACACCTTCTTCTAGGGTTCCGTTCCACGTGATCTATGCACCGGTCGCTGGTGTATTCCTTGCCGCGGGAACTACACTAATACTGGCTTCTTCACTTGCGTGGTAACGTTTGTTATGTATGCATTGTCGCGTGTCATTGTCACCCCGACAGCGATACAGAACATTGGATACCCAGCCGTTGCCTAAAAATGGACGTCCGCTGTGACTCAGATATTCTGGCTTTTAGGCGGCACGCCACAGTAATTTATCCCGGCAAGCATTGAATTCTATCTATCTATCTATCTATCTATCTATCTATCTATCTATCTATCTATCTATCTATCTATCTTGTCGTGTCCTCTCCTGTCTGTCTGTCCCCTCCGACTATCTGTATATCCTCCTGCCAATCTGTCTGTCCATCTGTCTGTCAGTCTTTTTTCTGTCTATCTGTCCGTCCGTCAGCCGAGTCAGTCTAGTCGACCTAATTTTTCTTTTTTCTTGCTTCGTTGCAGTATTTGTTTGTTTTCTCTTCCTCTGTTTATTTACATGACTTGACATCAATTTGACTTGCTTCTAAAGAGGTATTTGTTGAAGGATTTTTCAGTCATAATTTAAGATATGAGTCTGCAGGCAACTGGGTTGACTATTCTCAAATATATGCAGTAAATTTGCATTATACTCGTATGTAAAAGGTGTTCTGGACATAATTCATAAAATGCACTTTCATAGTGCACAGATTTATATTTCTGCAAATCTTCTGTTGTTAATATAATGTGCCGGCCATATGCGCTTGCTTTCACAATACATGAGTAAAGTTTGAATGTGTTAGCGTGCTGGGTTTGTATATAAAATGCCATGAAATCGAATCTTATTCGAGTTATAACTTCTTAAATGCTTAAAATTCTGTCTTACTTACTTATTTACTTATGGAGCTGAGCCCTTCTCGAGGAGCCGCCAAATCTGCAGCTACTCAAGAATTTCCCAGCATTTTGCGGAACCCGAAGGTTCATTACCGTGTTCACAAGAGCCGCCCACAGTTCCCTATCCTGAGCCAGACCAGCCCAATCCATACCAGCCCTTCATATCTCTCTAAGATCCATTTTAATATTTTCCACCCACCTACGCCTTGGTCTTCCCAGTGGTCTCTTTCCTTCTGGCTTTACCACCAATATCATATATGCATTCCTCTTCTCCTTCATTCGTGCTACAGGCACTGCCCTCCTCATCCTCCTTGACTTGATCATTCTAATTATACTTGGAGAAGAGTACAAATTATGAAGCTCCTCATTATGCAGTTTTCTCCAACATCCTGTCACTTCATCCCTCTTCGGTCCAAATATTCTCAACACCCTGTTCACAGACACCCTCAATCTATGTTCCTCCCTTAATGCCAGAGACCCAGTTTCACACCTATACAGAACCACAGGCAAAATTATAATTTTGTGTATTCTAATTTTTATGTTGTTGGGCAGCAGACGAGAAGACAAAAGGTTCTGGACTGAATGGTAGCAAGCATTACCCGAGTTCAATCTCCTCTTAATTTCCTCCTGAATCAGGTTTCGATCTGTTATTTTTGCTCCTAAATATCTGAACTGTGCCACACTTTCAAAATATCTGTTTCCTATCTTTATGTCATGATTCTGCCCTGCATTTTGGTGACGAGACAGCTACATATACTTAAATTTCTCTGTGTTTACTTCTAGACCAACCTCCTTACTTGCGTCAATTATAGTTTGTGTGTTTTTCTTTGTGGTATCTACATTATCACCCAGTAGATTCACTTCATCGGCATAGGCCAACAGCTGATGTGTCCCGTTTAATTTCAGTCCCACCTGGTTTCCCTGGAACTTCCTAATAGCATATTCTATAGCAAATTTGGAAAAGAATGGCGATAAAGCATCTCCTTGTTTTAGACTATTCTGGATAGGAAATTTATCAGACAACTGTTTACCTATATGTTTCATTTAAACTCATTTTAATCAGCTTAACTAGTTTCATGGCTATCCAAAACTCTCTCAGGATATTGTAAAATATTTCCCTCCTAACTGAATCACAGGCTTTTTTTAAGTCTACGAATGACTGATGTACTGTCTCGTTGTACTCCTATTTTTTTCTCCAATATCTGACGAATGCAAAAGATATGATCTGTAGCTGATTTGTTACGTCGAAACCCACACTGATGATCTTCAATAATTTTATCTATGTATGGACTTAACCTTGAAAGAAGAATATTGGACAAAATGTTGTATGAAGTTGATAGCAGTGATTGATTGATTGATCAGTAACTGTCAGATGACAGGTCCACAGTCTCTTCCAAAACAGTTCCTCCACTTAATGTGATCTTCTGTTTTTGGAAAGAGACTGTCCAGGAAAAGTGATAATGTGGTAGTTTTTCCATTTGCTTTCCACATCGCAGTACAACAGCCGTTCAAACCACTCTGGTCACGCCTGTTGCTATACGAACTTGAACCATCTCGAGCATCATTTGTTCTGTGCTTCAAGTCGCTGCTGATGACGCTGCTTCCGGCATCAGTTTTTGGTTTTTGGTGTCTCTCTTCGTCTGATGCCTACCCTTTGACCTGTCCAGCAAGGGAGGCCCTGCCAGTAGCTACGCTACCGCTGGTATAGCTCTCAGGGTCCTTGGCAGTGATATACCCCAATAATTACTACAGTCAGTTTTATCATCCTTCTTGTGAATTGGTACAATAATAGTCTCCTTCCACTGGTCAGGCAATTTCTTCTTATGCCAAATATAAATAATTAGCTTATGGGCCTTAGAACGTAATATTTTGCCTCCTGCTTGAATAAGTTCTGCCGGAATTTGATCACTACCTGGCGATTTATTCGTTTTCAATTTTGCAATAGCACTTTCAAACTTAGAAGGGCTAGGATCAGATATTAACGGCTCAGATGAATTGATTTCTATCTACCTAACATCACTGACCCTATGTACATTCAATAACTGAAAGAAGTAGTTCTTTCACCTAATCAAAATGTTGTGGGAATCTGCAAGCCGATGACCATTCTCATCCTTCACTAAGTTACCGCTAGGTTAGTAACTCCTCTTAAAGTCATTTATTCCTCAATACATTTCTCTAATGTTCTTGTTCTTACTGTTCATTGCAAGCTCATCAGTTTTATCTTCCACATATTCCTTCTTTTTATTCCTGAAATGCCTGCTGGTTTCGCGTCTTATGTTGTTCAGATTATCATAATGCTAATTCGAGGTCGTTACCCAGCAAAGGGTCTACCAGATACAGTATTTAGAAGGCCAGAAGTAATGCAATTTAATTCATTGAGAGTCCTTATCGCAAATGGTCAATGGTTTACATCTATTTTTCTGTACATTTCAACACAACACTGCAATGTTTATTTATTTACGGTTTATTTTAATTTTTTTTTAATTCGCTTATTGGGGGATGGAGTCCAACTGGGTCCTCCCGGCACGGAGTCCACTGGTTGGCCTATTATAGCCTGCCCCGGGTGATTATGATGACGGAGTTTTGTTAAATTAAGATTGGCACGGGAAACCGAAGTACCCTGAGAAAACCTTCCCAAGCGCCACTTTGTCCACCACAAATCCCACTTGACCAGACCCGGAATCGAACCCGGGCCGTCGCTGTGGGAATCCAGCGACTAACCGCTTGAGCTATGGAGCGGCCACTACGGTTTATTTAAGAACTTTTCAGTAATTGAAATAACTTATCATTGAATGATGATTGATTAGTGAATAACGGATTAGAAATGATATTGAGAGAGCGGTTTTGTTCTAATTTGATGTATCACAGCATTTTCCTGGATAGTCTGAAGAAAACCACAAAAGGTCATTCCAGATAACCGATCTCTGGGCCGAAATTTGAGCCCGCGACCTCCCGAGTGCGAAGCTAGAGCGCTAACCACTCGACTGCCACGTCACTCAAAATGACATCCGTAGCAGAGAACTTACAACCGCATATAAAGGGAGCACAACGTCATGTGTTAGAGCTTTCGCCATGTCTCGAGGGGTTACATTTGGCTGTGACAGAGGGTACGATTTTGGGTTGGCAACTGTATGCAGAAATGGTTCAGTGAACAAACGACAATTGACAGACACAAAAATAACATTTCTAAATGTGTCACTGACATTGTCGCCGCTCTTGTCATCACGGAATAACTGCGGATGACATATACAGTACAGCGGATGACGGTCATGTGCAGTGCATGAAACATGCGCAACTCCCACCAACAGACCCTTCATTAATTTAGTTAAGTCCAGCCCAGGGCATTGTAATATCTTGTCATTTATAATTAGGTCTTTCAGGTTTATTTCTATTCCGGCACCAAAATAAATACTGAATTTTCTTTTGATTTTTCAGCTCGCATCAAATAACGTACGTTACAATATCCTACCATCTATATTTTCGTCTTCCAGTTAGTCGTTCTTCAAAAATTTTCTGTGATTATCTTGATGCTTTTACTTTCTTTCTGAGATCAAGATAAATACTGAATCCTATTTTAATCTAGCTCAAACCAGGTCACATAAAAATAAGGCCTATTTTAATCCCGCCCATCTATGTTTCAGTCTAACAGATATCGTTTTCCAATATTATTGTAGGAACAGATTTGATTGTACATGATGATGTAACTGGAGTGGAGAACAGAATCATAACTTAAAGAAAGCTAATATATTCTTCAAAAGTGTAGCAAAATTCATGTATATCGGAAAGACAGTAGGGTAATTCATGCTACCTTTCATTTCAAAACCTTTTGTCTTTTCTTCTTCTGTCTAAAATGTAAAGCTTAAGTTATATAAAATTGTAATGGAATTAATTAATATTAATATTAACTAACCTTTTAGTATGGTAGAATAGGAATATGTAAGCAAACTTAAATACTAAGGTTCCACTGCTACATTGTAGAAATTTGGCATGTTTGTTGCTTGTAGGTCTTTGTTGTAGAAGCTTTCTACGTAGTAAGCCCAGTTGTGAAGCCCAGAGACAAGTTTCTATTATGTACGGGTTGTTAATGTGCGGTATATTGGTATGCTATTTTCACGATATGTATCGTTATACGTGGTAAAGTCATCAAGTTTGTGGAATGTGGTTTTATCGCATCATATTACAAGGTATTCACATACATTTACTCAGATCCACATCGGCCCTCAAAATAGCTGCTGTTGGCAGCTATGCAAATCTGCTAACACTGATATAGCTGCCGAAAACATTGCTGAAACACATTGGAAGGAAATTCCTGTACGGCGTCTCTTGTAGCACTGACGACCTCCTCGGACGACTGAAATCTACGACCACGTAGCTTTGGTTTCAAGCGGTGAAAGAGAAAGAAATCGCATGGTGCGAGATCAGGTGAGTACGGAGGGTGTGGCCAAAACGGTGACCTGTTGCTTTGCCAGTTCCTCTTGGACAAGAACAGAGCGATGTGAAGGGGCGTTGTCGTGTAGTAACAGCCAATTCTTCTTACGCCAAAAGTTTCGCAAGGGGATTTGCCATGTTTTTGGCAGAACTTGATGTTTGGCCTGTGTTCAAACTGCCACATTTTCGATTTCCACCACTTGCATTTAACTGCAGTTCACAATATAGGTCGTAGTTCTACTTATACTGTTTGCACACAACTGCCTCTTGCTGTGATGAGAGATGAACTGACAGGGTATCATATTGTGCCTCAACCTGTCCGCCGTATTGCACTGCAAGGACGCTTTGCGGCCATTCCACGAACTTATTGACTGTGGTAGTATAATCATACTGAATGGCGTATGCTTTTCTTGTCTGGGCCTATATAAGTTCGGTGTGTTATACACTGTGCGTTGAAACGCATATGCCATATTACTTGATATATTTTTAGGCATTTTTAAAATACTTATAATATTTTTAATTCTCCATAATATATTCAACACATATATCTTGATATATGTATTGTATACCTTTTATATTTATCTTTTATCTTATTTTTTCTACATTAATTGTAACATCAACTTTGGGGCAAAATTTTTATGTTAGTATATAATACACGTACAACACGTTACACTGATATGGATCCGATTCGTTAGTTCAATAACTGTACATATATATATAACTGCTTTATCATGGTCTTGTACGACCGAAACATGTTGTAGGAATAAAGATCGAATTATAAAACACTAAAACTAAGTACATTTGTTGTGTTGACGGGTAACATAATTCATATATATATATCACGAAAAACCCGACAATAATTTAGGATCACCCTGTATATCCCTTTTTCGATGTCCGAGCCAAGTACCTAAAGAATCCTTTGATGTAAGTGACCGAAAATATTAGGAGAACGTTGTAGTAGCGGTGACGTTTAGAGTAGGATGCTGGCATTCTGGACTTAATGGTTGCGTGTTTGAATGCCGTAAGAGAAGAGCACAGAGCAGACTTACGCACCAAATGGATCCAAAGTCAGAAACCGCAGAAACGTTTTAGCAAATACACAATAAAACAAAAGGTATATTTCAGGTCACATAGAGTCTCTATTTTTATGCCCTAATTAGATCTAGGGAGAAATACTCCTTCTTGAGAAGTTGGGTTGTAAAATAATTTATCTCCTTTCGTGGAACCCGAAATATCTTTATGGTTCTCAAAATACAGGATTCTGGACTTTCTATTGAACTAGCTGAATCCACTCAGAACCCTCAACTCTATCTCCTTGAGCTATTTTATAATATTATCCCATCTACGTCAAGTTCTTCTACTCGTTATTTTATCTTCAACTTTTTCAATGAAATTATGTGTACTTCTCATTCTTTCCTTACATGCTACACGTCTTATCCAGCTCATCCTCCTTGGATCGACTGCCTTGAAATATTAGGTATTCGCGGCTTGGTCATGTTGTATTCTTTGAACACACAACGTATTTCGGAATACATTTGTAGGTGGGTTAAATCTTCATAAGCAGAGCGACAATAATCTCTTCGTCATTGGAATAAAATCAAAAAATTTGTTCGAAATATTATTTAATATTTTAAATTCATTTGCAAAGCTTTGCACGTTTTAGGAACGGTAATATTTTGACGTATAGACCCATTCCTAGGCAACGAATCTGTACACACACTCACCGGAGATGTACGCGCGCAACAATAGTACGTCTATTAGTAGGAAACGGATCTGCAAATAAGCCTTCTCAACAATAAATATGCTGTATTTTCTGCGGGCTGGGGGGTATAACTGGGCCACCCTGTTCCAGGGGGATAACAATTACTGGAACCTGGTCCAGCTTGGACGAGTCTCGAATCTGAGACAGGGAAATATGGTCACTAGTGTCGCGGGACTCTGACCAGCAGAAATTGTAAATAGCATATCTCTTCTCCCGTCAGAGAGAGCGCCCCACGCCAACAAATCCGTAACTGTTTGACAGTGATAGAAATCTAGTCGTGAGCCCCAGATGGTTGCTTGACACCAAAACAGACTAGCCGACTGACCGACTATTTCCACTTTGATTTCTCCTCCTTACGAAATGTTTTTATCTCTCACCGCCACCATCAGGTGTTTTGTCTACGCCAAAACTGCCGCTCTGTGTAAAATGTTCGCTTATTTATACTCTTGCAGATGTGGTGTTTCTTGTTCAATTTACTTGATAGACACTCAGTGTTTATTTGCATTGTTTAATATCACTCACTTTCTGGTATAATTTTAGTTAGAAATTCTTAAAATTACTTTAAATTATATAGTTATTCCACCTCTTTTAAGGACTTCGTCCACTTGTCGAAATGATATTGCGTCTTGGTGTTCGTATGTTGCTTCTGTTCATAAGCCATTTCTTTGTCTTTTAATTTTTTTCTATTTATATGTTGTTCCTGTCCCCTGCCTATGATGTAGTTGTTAACTCTTGTGTGTGGATTATTAACAAATATTGAGCAGTTGATAAAATGAGAATTTTCAGGGAAACCCGTGCCCCGTACATATTGGTTCATTAAAAATACCACACGACCTGACCTGGGATCGAATTCTTGCCGCCGTTGTTGGATGCTAGTGACAAACTCATGAGCTATGGCACAGCCAGGAAAAAATTGGTAGCATTTGAATTTATAATTTTCACGATTTTTAAATATAGTTCTACAAACCTGTCGTTCTCAACGTTCTATAAAACATTTCTCTGTTCTGCGTGGTATCCAAGAAAAGCAGTAGTTTCTTGGACTACCCTGCACCTATTGACGATCACGTGATAGCACAATTAATTGTTTTTACTGGGAGCTTTAAATCATTTCAGTAAGTAAGGAAAGAGGATTTGGGCGTTAACCTTTTGATTAATACGAGACAGTTAACTTAATCCCTCACGAAGCTCCGCATCCTAGCGACAGCTCAACCGCTATTTCACTCTAATGTAATTGGTACTCGGCGTATTGTTTGAGGACTAATTGAGTAGATGTAGGTGGTTGCTATTTCAGAGCTGGTTACGACTCGAGAGCAGTCTCTGATTGTCGCTTTATTTTAAGTATTAATCCTGTGTTTAGTGAGCAGCTTAGGGATGTAAAGTGCATTGAGAACCCACAACGACTTCATTCTACGTCCCAGAGTTCAAACTACTCAAGGCAGACTGGAGTAAAATAAAATATTTTGGAAATAAATTAAGTGCATTAAAATATTAATATATATATATTGTATATCATCTAAGTAACTCAGTGAAACTGAGAGCCCTTCTTGAGTATACATTAATTGTGCGTCCACTCAAGAATTTCCTAATATTTTGTGAACCCTGAAGGTTTATTAATCGTTCGAAAGAGCCCTTCATTAATTGCTATCCTGAATCGGTTTAATCCAGTCCATAGCGCCCCATCCTATGTTCCAAAGATCCATTTTAATATTATCCTACCCCCTACATATATCTTCCTAATGGTCTATTTCCTTCTGGTTTTCACAATAAAATCCTATATGCATTCCTCTTCTCCCCGTGCGTGCTACATTCCCTGCTCATCACGCACTCCTTGACTCACTTGTTCTAATTTTATTTGGCGGAGAACACAAGTTATGAAGCTCCTTATTAAGCAGATTTCTCCAACCTTCTGTCACCTCAACCCTCTCAGTCAAAATGTTCTTTTCAGCACACAGTGTTCTCAAACACCCTCAGTCTATGTTCCTCCCTTAATGTCAGAGACCAAATTTCACACTCATACAGAACCACAGGCAAAATTTTACTTTTGCGTAATCTAATATTTGCGGTTTTAGACAGCAGTAATGTATATGTATATTATTTACTTTAGAAATGCCATCTGTTAGTGAAACTGCTGCTGGTTTTCGCCAACACAGCCATTCTTCGCTTCAGATCTCGTCGAAATACATGAACAAGATTTTTGTTCTGTTTAAAACGTGTATTTGTTTTAGAAGTGGAGCGTCCTCTCCAATGAATGTTCCTATGTAGGGGCTACGTTTGTTGCAGCGCAGTTCCAGCACGAGTATATCCGCGCTGTCACGGCATCCAGGTCATCGTGGACTCTGTACACCCTTTGTAACTGCACTATCCTAAATGATATTTTTGTAAGATATACAGTGGATTTCTCGAGTAAAGTTTAAGTCATGTTACTACCGACGGTCAGTCGTCCAGTCAGTCTGGGTCCTAAGTTCAGATTTTTGTTACTGTCAGACAGTTACGGTTTTGTCGACCTCGGTGTCCCTCCCTGACGACAGATGGCTCTGTCAATTACAGCTTCAATGTCAGTAGTGCATGTCATCTACGTGTATATTTACAATTTCACATGTCGACGTTCTACATAGTCCGTTGTCAAGAGTCCGGTTCCTTGTGGATACCTACCATTTACAATTTTACATTCAACTCTAGTCTATTTGTATATATATATTGTACATGCTGTTTTTGTCAGTCTAGGCTTGGCACAGCAGATTAAGCCCTAACTCAAATAGCTCACATTACAACGGCTGCCTATTCAGGTTAACGGTCATAGCTTTACCGACACGAGGTTTAAGCATTAAGGGTTAGTTCTTCCCGGTGTTGCGAAGATTAGAACTTTTATAATTTTGTGTGATATATGATTGTTGCCTGCACGATTTCTTTATATTATCATAAATATACCGTACTTAGCCATGTACAAGTCGCGGACCGGTGTGCCCATGGGAAATTTACCAATGGTGTGGAGAACCTTATTTGGCAAGTGCTCTAATTTTAAAAGGTGGGTATATGCCCTAAATTCTCAGGCAGAGCAAGCATAAGTCATTGCCGACCTAATTAGTGATTTATGGAGAGTTAGTTTAATGTTTGTTTCACGGCAGTTTCAGCATGAGTATATCCGCACTGCCACGGCCTGCAGATTACTATAGACCCAGCACCCTTCGTCACTGAACTATACTATTATGGCGTGCAGCCTAAAACCCGGAATATCTGAGTCAGAGCGGGTGTCCATTGCTAGGCAACGGCTCGGTAGTCACGTACCTGCATCGTTGTCTGAGTGACAAACACATTCACGCGAAAACGCAGACATAACAGACCGTTATGTCTATAAACCAGAACTATTGCAATTCCCGAGGTGACGAATACACTAACTACCGGCGCATCGAAAACGCGAAACAGAACCCTTGAATAAGGTGTTTCCTAGACCTTCCGACTCTCGAGTATAACAGATCGAGCAGACGGGAGAACAGAACAGAACAGAACAGAGCTAAGAACTAAGGAAGAAGGAACAAAGACAGGCCAACAAGAATAGCAGTTCAATACAGAAGAGCAGAGTGAAGACGAAATTCGAGAGACGACAGACTAGTCAGGTTGCATCTTGTGGAAGACGTTATTTTTGAGCAATTGTAATTGTGAAGAACTTGTCCAATAAAGAGCTTCACCTAATCCGGAACCCATTAACTACTTGTCGCATTGCTCGGATGCGTGACACTAATGTAACATTAATACGAAATATGCAGACGTTTTCTGTCAGTGCAGTCCTGTGCAGGAGGCTAGTACTGTCAGACAGCGGCTAGTCAGTTGAACGGCAGTAGGCCTGACCGTCACTAAGTTTAAGCCTATTATACTTCCTATACAGGTCAGTACCACCTACATTTGGATTTAATTGAACCCGTATAAGGGTTTCAGATTATAAACGGTAAATGTTATTGGGAAAGACAATAACACTCGATTTTTCTTGAAGATGTGACTGATAATAGTCCAGTAGAAGTAACACAGTGTGACTCATAGATCCATTCCTAGGCAATGATTCAATAAAGACATCCCGAAGCATACGTGCTCATCAATAGAAGGACATCCATTGTTAGGCAACGGACAAATAAATACGCATTCTTGACTGTGTTTTCCGTGGAGTCCTTGCCGAGGAGTTACAAGAGGGCACATACGGAAGACAGGACGGAGTACGACGGAGTAGTGAAGTGTGGTCAGAAGTCTAGAGTGTCGAGTCGAAGATAGTGACTTGTGAACTGTTGTAACCAATTGTATAAAGATCCAGTAAATTCGATTATTAAATCCAAAACCCCTTTTATTAGTCACTCAAACCCCGGATAGGTGACAATAGTTTTATCTTTGTAACCATAATATGCTTTATGAAATGTTCCATGAATAATGGAAAATAATCTTCTGTCTTTCACTCTGATATATTACCATTGTGTCGCTATCACCGAATGTAAACAATTTTCAAATTGAAGAAAGCAGTCTTCTGGGATTTGGCACCGTGTATATGTGGTGTTAACCGACGTTTCGGAGGAATGTATCGCCTCAATCTTCAGGGTAGAAGAAAAAATATAAGAAATCTGCAAGCGAAGAGACCGTTTCTCGCGGTCTCTTTGCTTGCAGATTTCTTATATTTTTTCTTCTACCCTGAAGATTGAGGCGATACATTCCTCCGAAACGTCGGTTAACACCACATATACACGGTGCCAAATCCCAGAAGACTGCTTTCTTCATAGTCACCGCCGTGAAAGCCTCAAATCTTACACAATTTTCAAATTTCTTGCAGGCGGTCTGACACCAACGATTGGCTCACCTGACCTGTACTACTTCAGTTCCTACGAATGAGAGGGAGGTCAAGGTTATTTGACATGAGGTTTCTCTACAGCTGAGACGTACTTAACGTTACGACGCATAAAAATAAACGTGGTTTCCGTTATCACTATAAATCACGCGGCCTTTCCTTACTGAAAGGGAAACAGTTTTCCGTTACCTTATATACCATCATTTAATTCGAGCCGTGAGCTACTTTAGCAGATATTTAAATCTGCTCCGATAAAGGTTAATTCTCACTTCTAAAATTAATTATAAAAGTGTTTTATATGAAAATTACTTTGCATCACTTTTTCAAGCTTTTGAAAAATCTCTGTAGCGTCGTAAATTCTTTGAGTTATTATCAGATGCAGATTGGACGCTTTAGTAAAAACTTCTTTTGCCGTCACCATACACTTTCCTCATTCATGATACTCTTTTCTGTTTTCCTCTTGCAGGTTGTCATATTTCCCACCTGTACAGAAGCAGATGGCACTATTACAGCGGGTCAAACTGTTACAGTGTAACACTTACCTCGTGTTACACCATTTTGTTCCACGATGAATTATAAGAACAAATACATGTTATAGCAAGTCGAAAACATTACAATAAAATATTGTCACATGTAGGGTGGGTATGCGTGACGAAAATAACGGGTTCTAGTTCGTGTGATTGGATTTATAAGCACTTCGATTACACTCTCCCACTTAATTACAACTAATACAACGATACCGCTGAATTACACAATTTACAGTTCACCGTTGCACACACACTAGGATTCTCCGTGTCACTAGTCGTCTCCTGGCAACGGATCTCAACACAGAAACTAGTTCTTCAAATCAATATGAAGTGTTCCTGTTATTTCTTCTTAATCACCTGTACACCTCTGTCCTAACCTGTACTCAATCTTCACAATTCACTAACAACACATTCCATTCGCGTCCTTGTACTCTCAATTGCTGAACTCTCCTGGACTCTATTAGCTGTAAGCGGACTCTTGTTATGTAGACGCCGCACGGGCAACGCAGAAAACACAGTTATATTGTTGCATAGCGCAGACCACACAATCACGTAATAGCTGTCTCGCCAGTTCACTGGCGCTGACTGTTGCCTATCAACGGGTCATAAACATTCGTCATATTGCTGCGTGCGCCTATCGCGGAGTGTTTATCGAACTGTTGCCTGGCAATACGTTTTCATACCACAGTATCTTAATTTTACTTGTGTAGGCGCCATGAAACCAGTTAGAAAAACTTAAATTAACTTGCTGTTATAAAACAAAGAAAGGAATGGAAAAATTACTCGAAGGCAAAGGAAATACTTTTTTTTTTAATCCACACGGTACAAAAAACTGCAGGGCGACTATCGAGTGGAGATGAACGTAGGCCCAGTAGGACTTCAATCTTGAGACTGGAGGAGCCGCTGCTACTGAAGGTTGATTTTTAATTTGAATTTAACAAATAACCCGGTCTCCACTACTGCTAATGCTATGACAATCACCACTTGATACAACTGTTAATTTCTCTGCTTCTGTTGCTGCTACTGTTGGAGTCGTACCAACTTTGGGGAAATGAAGCGGTAAATCGTTGGCACTCGATTCTTATAAGGGATATTTGGAGTTCTATCTCTTTAGAAACGTCCATCTTCACTTTTAACTGAGATTTAATTATTATGGGTTAAAAAGAACTATTCATTTAAAAAATTATTAGGCCTATGCATCCTGGATCCTGTAATATATGGAATTTTAGTTGGAAGTGTCTCCTTAATTTAATTAAAGTCAGGTGAAAGAGACCACATATAGCACTAGCAGCCCTATTTCTCAACAGAAGCATCTTGCGTATCGTTTTAAAACACTACCATCATTAGCTTTCATGTTGTATTCTTTACGAAGAACTTTGAAAGGAATATTTGACATACATTAAATCCCACTGTATTTCCAAATATTGTAGGAAACAATGCAGAAATCCAGATCTTCATGAGACAGTAACAGTAGAGCAAAGAAATAAGATACTGTGACATCTTAGTGACCAGACACGGGGTTTGGATCGATGATTGGATTTATTGAACTCTCATTGTTCATGACGACAAATATACAACACTACCACTAAACTACACGCTAAATAAATCACTATAGCACACGCTGTCTCAGTCTGTTATAGTCTTCCAGTGCATGGGGACAGAACTTTTGAAAGTGGCCGGAGCTCTTGTAGTGCCAACACATGAACTGGCCTTAGTAACGTCTTCGTTTTGGAGAGTGCCTACTCATTCGCAATGCCCTGTCACTTGTTTCCGGGGCCTGGCGGAAAACCCGACTGCTGGCTTTACGACTTCCGGTTCAAGGGTCTGCCTGAGGGCCTCGTTGACTTCTCTGTTGTTTCCCAAACGTATCTGCTATTTAATGCCTCCTGTGGACCTGGACCTCGTATAGTGCGGAAAGACACGGTGGGTCACCTTTGCGATGGCTGTGACAAACGCCTCACCATCTTTTTGGTCTGTGTTTTCAGCTAATTGCTGTATCCTACGGCCAGGGCTGATCCCAACATCCGTCCTCATTTGCTCCGATATTCTCCCTGTAATTCGTGTCTTTAGGGCCTCAGTGCGGAACATCCTAAGTCCGGCCCTGCATGGTGGTAAGAACGTACGTCGCTTTTATGCGTTCTGTTGTTTCTTGATTGGCCTCCACCTTGGCCTCCAATTTCTCCTGATTGGTCTCCATCTTTTATAACCAGGCGTCATTCATTTCCTTTATTTCTTCCCAATGACATTTCATTTATTCTCGATTTATTTTCATTTTGGCTGTCGTCTGTTCGTGGCCGGTCCTTGTCTTGGCCTCCGCTATCTGTTGATTGACATTTATTTCAGGCAGCAGGCGTTCCATTATTTGATCTATTTATGGAGTATAGCGATATAACTATCCAGTGCAGTCTTCGATCTAATCCAATTAAATCGAGTTCACCCAATTTAACCAACTTCTGACAGCAGCTATAACTTATTCGTGATTAGACATGGGGTTATATTGCTAATTAGATTTATTTGACCCTTCTAAGTCGTAACTACAACGAATTATGACACTACCACTAATCTACACATTTAATGTATTATTTTAGCACACGCTGTCTCAGTCTCTCGTTTTCGGAAACAGTATTCTGTTGGCGTCGTTAGGTTACGGTTCACAACAATGGAGATCCTTCTGTTCTCGTGCTTACGTCGTTACCGGCTGATTACCATCTCACCTCTCATTGCTGCAACTCACGCCATCATAAGCCACCACTCTACGCATTGGACCTTCGATCTGTCGGTTAAATTGCTGCCGGTCCTCGCTAGCACAAGAATTCTTGCTTTCGAATCCGGTCGTGAAGCACGACCACATTTTGTTTCAAAACTTTTAAATGTTTTGAAATGGGGCCTCCTCTCCAGCGAGGTGAGGTTCTGACTTCTACTGGTCACTCCCTCTCTCTCTACTAAGAGTGACTCCAGTCGTTTCCTCCACACATACATGCATATACGCCCTCTCTCCCAGCATGTCTTCCGGCTCAGTTAAGTAAATTGCTGCTTGCCCTCGTCAGCGCAGTCGTTTTTGGTTTCCAACCCCGTCGGAACACATGGCCTAATTCATATTTGTTCCAAGACAGTTTATGTGTTTGGAAATCGCGTCTCCTTTTCTACGATAGGAGAGTTTGTCTTCCTGAAGCGTCGTCGCGTTTGTTGTACTGTAATTCAGTACGAGTGTACCCGCATTCACGCAACTTCCGGGTAAGGGCATTTGTAATTTATGGATATGACACACGCTTTATCACTTTAATACTATGAATAATTCCTACGCAAGATATACACAGGACATCTGTGAATGCAGGCTTCTGCAGCAGATTATGCCTTAACTTATTCTGCCACTCCGAAACGGCAATCAGGCACTTTAGCGGTCGCAGGCCTGATCACCACCAAGTTTAAGCCTCTTGTGCTTCCTGTGCGCAGTTTCTCCTTGTCAAATTTGGATTATTTTGGATGGCTTTTGCCTGTTTCCGGCGTAATTTTGTTATGCAATTATATATTTTCCTATCACAATTGCCGCTCTGTCTAAGGCATGTCTTCTCTCTTTCAAACAATGGGATCCTGGGTTCGAATCCAATTCGAGGCATGGATGACTGCGTTTATTCGGTTTTCATGTTGTTCCATTTAAGAAGCGGCCTTGCGACGGGCCGATTCCTCGTCCAGGGATTCTACCGATTATATAAAAGATGAAGAAACTGAAAGAAAAGACCCGGGCTCAAAATTGATAGTAGAGCCATTAGTAGTACATGTAAGGAATTTTGTGCATCATGTGCATTTCGCGGACCGGTGTATGCCTGTCAAACTGCCCAAGATTCCGGAAAACTCTGTTCTGTACGCGCTGTAATTTCAAGAGGCGAGCATCTGCACCTAAGCTTGCTTGTTCATTGAAACTTTACCACTCAAGGGACAATGTAATAATGTTACAATGTATTTGGACAGGACAAACAGGCCTATATGAGTGATGTTAACTTGTTCTGACCAGAAATCACGCGCAATTGTACTGCAGGCAACGGACTTCACTGTGATCTACACGGTCTTATTTTTAATTCCGTTACTGATTCAATTTTACGTTTCAGGTTTCTTTACATGATCCACTGCTATGTCACTTAAATATACTCTCCAGCTCCGCAACTATTTCCGTCAGATCCGTTTTAATATTATTGTCCAACCCACGCTTTTATCTCTGTTGTGTCTTCTCACGACGTCCCGTCAAAATAGTATATTCATATCTCATTTTCCCTTTGTGTGCTACACACCCCTTGGACCTTGTTATCTTTTTAATATTTGATGAAGGGTGCAAGATATGATGCCAGTAATTAAGCAATTATCTTCATCCTCCGGTTATTTCATGTCCAAACATTCTCCTCACCGCACGCTCTCAGATGTGCCCACTGTTTGCTCTAATCGTGAAGTGGATACAGAATTCTAAGTACTACAAGCAAAACAAAATAACCTCTATAAATGATGGATGTTTTCATTCTCGTATAATACAGACAATATGGTTTAGGTTATAAGATCTCAGCGTTACGTAATTATAATGAACTGCTGCTAAAATATTATATAAGCAGCTCATATCAGAGAAATTCACTTGCGCCGTGTTTTACGTAATTGAGGCTCGACGCTTTCTGGTGTGTACTCAGAGTCAAGGTGCTTAGCTTTCAGCCTGATTAGACCCAGACAATTGACGGAGGAAAGGAATGAATTCAGCTGCCTTAAAGAGATATGCCAAAAGCCAGAGCACATGTGACCGCGTAACCTGAACGGTAGGTATGCATTAAATCCGACTTTGTCCAGTTGTATAGTTAGAAATCTCACCTTACTCCAGAACATATCAGAATGAAATTGAAATTGCTCTCAGTTCCTTGAAGGTAAAATAGAAAAAGGAAGAAAGGAAACGGAGAAAGTTTGCTACAAGAAATCTACAGAATATGGGAATCGAAGGTGTAAAATCAGACATAAAAAGGACATTAAAAGGAAAAATTCTGTTAATGCTGATTGTATAAAATATACCGTATAATTCAGCATTCAAGGCGACCCCTTATTTTTCCAGTGACAAAATCGGAGAAGGAAAGCTTTTTGACCTAATTTAACATGTCATTTAGTTCCGAGGATTGTATGCAAAAATAAGTAAAAGAAGAACTACTAGGAAATAATAAATACAAAATTTAAAATATAATTCTAGATATTTTTGCAAATATTATCAAAATTGTCAATTTCTACTCCTCATAATCAACTTCATATTTATACTTAAGGACCCGAAATAAATTCGACATATCTTTTCTAAAAATCCATGTTTGAAAAACAAACTCGCCTCATATTTGGGCTAAGACGGTAAATATAAAATCGAATAGATGGCACAATGGGCGGGAATTACACAGAGTCCTTGGATTAGTGCTATTGGTGCTGTCAGCCATGTCTTATCTGAGGACTGGCTGTGAGCTAGCTGCAGGCTAAAGTGTTGTGTTATGTTGTGTTCGTTGCACTCTTTTGTAATGATAATGTTGAAGATACTGTGTTTGAGGTTAATTTAAGACCCAGCGTATTTATCTAACATTAAACCAAAGGTATTCCAGGTGGCCTCTTCCTTTCGTACTTTTTCTCTATGGATCTACAGCCCTTCGAACCTTGGCCGCTATTTCAGTTTCTTAATCCTATACACAGTCGGTAGGACTCCTCTGATGGTGGATTAGCCCGTCGCAAGGCCGATACCTACACACAGAACAGCTCAAACTGAATAAACGCATCCATGCCTGGAGTGGGATTCGAACCTAAGATCCCAGTGTTCGAGCGGGCGAAGATGACGGCCACTGCGGTCGGCCTTCCATTCGTATGTCTGTATACTAATATTTTCTGCGTTTTTCTAACGCTTGACATTTCAGATTTCCTCCACAGTCGTACATATTGTGATATGTCAACGCATTGCCAGGCAAAGACTCGATGAACACGCAGCGATATGCGCAGGCAACAATAGGATGAATGTTATAGCTCGTTGCTAGGCAACAGTCAGCGCGTCAATGAACTCACTGAATAGGAATCACGTGACTGATGTTTTCTGTGTGGCCCGTGCCGAAGGTTTAAAGGGGACAACAAATGTCGTTTGCAAGTAGTCGCAGCTGAGAAGACGTGAGACAATGACAGGAAGCCGTCATGGAAAAAGGTGCAGTGCAGTGCAGTGTAGTTTAGAGTTAGTTCCAAGAGTGCTTCTGTGAAGAGAAGACTTTATGTGTTATATGTGGAGTGTGTAATGCGGTGAGGCTGTTATAGTTCCTGTTTTAATTGCATTACAAGGAGGCGACTAATGTATGTGTGTGTGTGTAACAGCGAATTATAAAGTGCAGAAATAGCGATAGCGCTATAATTACGTGTAATTGCTGTTGATGTGTATAAAGAGTAAATAGGCCAGTTCATCCAATCCAGAACCCTCGTTATTAGTCACTAATACAGGTGACAATATTATGGGACGAACGACATGACCTTTAGTCGAGGAGTTGTCTCAAGCAGTAAAGATTCGAATATCTTCTGGGATACTAGCCATTCTGATTGTGCTCCTCCTGGCTTTCTTCAGTCTCTTCAGACCAGTAACAGGATAGTACCCTGAATATGGTCATGTCGGTTTCCAGCCACAAATTTATTGTTCGCTCTAACTCTGCAATTTGAGGTCATAAGCTACCTAAGTACTGATTCCATGGGGGTGATTTCTTCTTGAAAAGCCAACAGTCGCTCAAGTACTCAGTAATATGGAACCTGAAAATTGTATTACCGTGTTCAGGAGAGCTCTCCACGGGTCCTCATCCTGAGCCGCATGCATTCAGTCCACACCACCAAAACTTATTTTTTCAAGTATATATTTATATTATCCTCCCACCTACGCTACTGGCTGGACAACCGAGGGGTCTCGGTTCAACTCTCTGTAGAAGCAAATTTTCTTCTCTCTACGTCGTCCATACTGCAATTGCGGTCCACCGACTCTGGTATCCAGTGGGTTAATGGAATCTTTCCTGGGGGTAAAAATGGCTGGAGCGTGAAACTGACCACCACCGCGATAAAGAATGGAGGAGCTATACATGCATTTCTCCGTATCTTCATGGTACGACTTTATCTTTTATCTCATCTCGATGTTCCCAACTGTCTGCGTGCCTTTCCCACCAAAATCATTCCACATGTATGCTACATGCCCTTCTCATCTCATCCTCCGTGACCATTCAGTTTGAAACTAAGAATGCATACAAGCAGTCTAACAAAAATTAGCCAGTTGTTGATGAATCATTCAGTAAAAACACACATACACTAAATATATTACTTTATAAGGACGTCTATTTCATTTCGGAAACCAACCCGAGAACTGACCTTGCCGTAATAAATTGTCGGTTGTATTGAACTGGTTTATCGCGTCCAACAGGAGCGGCTGCCTCTACTCTCAGTGTTCATTGTTCATACTGAGAGCTACTAGTGCTGACAACAGTGCCCCTGGTGGCGCCGATAGGAATACATTCGAATCACAAAGCTTATAGAAATATATGTCGATTCCGCGAACTGATAACAGATCAAAATTCCATCTCGCCACGTGTATGCAAATTTCTTTTCTGTGTATGCTTATCAGCAGTGGCATTCACAGCGGTAGATGGAACAAAGCTGATGATCAGGCAGTGTTCATGTTGAATGTCGAAAGTATTCCATATCTTAATCTTAGCATTTCAAGTTAGGCACGTCATGTTGAAGCAATATTATAAAGACTGTACTCCATAATATAGAACTCAAAATTATCAGTGTCGTTCTTTGAAATTTATTAGATTTATTTACAAATATGAAACAACGAAATGAAAATTAGTGGGTCTCGAAATCTGCTTTCATTAAAATGTATGAGAGGTTTTGTCAGATACAGGGAAATTTCAACTTAAGGCCTTATGTAAACAGGGTTATACCAAAGATTAGTGTGGTTGAAAATCGGAAGTATTCATCAACAAAATATATACAAATTTCGAGACGGAAAACTAAAAGAAAGAGACAATTTAGAAGACCTAGACTCAGATGGGAGGGTATTATTAAAACATACCTTAAAAAGGGATTCGAGTGTCTGAACTGGATTTATCTGGCTTATGTTAGAGACCAATCGCGGAAGTTCGTGAGCACGTACTCTAGAAAATTCTGGGAAATTCTTGACAAGCTGAACAACTGCTACCAGTTTCTCGAGATAGATTCTGCTCCATGCTCTAAGCGCTGCCTTGCTATTTTAACTAAAGAACCGCCATGAATTTTGGATTGTAGTGAATGCTTGCAGTTCTCTGAGTGACTTCATTTCGTGACCCGGCTAATATTTAAGTTGCCGTGCTTAACAAAAATTGTCTAAAGTGTAACAAAAGTTTCAATTTGGAATTGTTTGCCGATTTGCACAAAACATATTGAATTACAAAATAAGTCACACGCTGGCATCTTCAAGTTTCTATCGCACAGCCACTATCAGGAGCACAGACTGTTACTTTATCTACCCCCTTTAATCCAATATTTTCTGAAAGCTAATTATATTGTAAGCTCTCAGAGAGTTTACTTCTGATATTGATAGGATATAAACTCTTCTTAGTCATTTGAAAGGTATAGACTTCCCGGGAAGTGCAGATTCAATATTATTTTAGGGGCCACAAACAGAAAACATGTGATTCGTGAACCTGCAAATACCACGGGTACTCTTAAAAAAGTAGCCTGTTTGTGTTGATTCGTCTTCACCTTTCTTCAGTGACACAGGAAAAGGAAGCTTACATGACAGAGGATCAGCAACCAAAAGGAAATAGAATTTACTGCAGAGGCTTCAAGGCAGTCCAGCAGTCCCTCTCGCCCCTTCAGCAGGGCTTCATATTGTACAGTTTTCTTCACTCTATGTTCTCAAAGGAAACTAGCCCTATTCCTACTCTGGCTCTTTCAAAACTTGGCAAAGGATATAAATTACAAGCGTTTGAAAAGAAACTGCACAGGAAAATTTGATGTAGGAAGGGTAAATAAGTAGGTGAAAAATTCGATACAGCTGGGAAGCTCAGACAATATAGTGAATATAACACTTGCTGGGTGACAAGAGAGTCGTCAATTTGTATTTTTACTTTCAGTAGAGCATCAAAATTGGGCCTGAGACCTACCTAACCTTCTGTACATTGGGTACCGTAGGCGTTCTTCCTGGGGCAATTCACCCGAGATGTGACGCTAACCATTTTAGTGTCGAAAATTGAGGAATACTGGAACTATACCTCCACAAGGAAGCTAATGCCGCAGTGCCATTCCTTTGGCTTTCTATTATAAAACGAAAAACCTTGTATTCTTGGGAGGCTATATTGGGTTGGTACAACTGCGAGGATAGGAGAAACAACAAGCGATACAAAATTTTCGTGGGGAAACTCTTGAAGAAATTCCCATTGTGACAATAGAGAAGGTGATAGAGGATAATATTAATGTGGATTTTGCTGACATAAATTGTGAGGATGAGAGTTTGATGACTTTTTGTCTCAGGACTTGCGGGAGGTGTTGAACCTTTGGATTCTGTCGCTACGGTGTTTATCAGTTCTGATATGCAGTAGGAAAGAGACGTTATGCTGAAACAAATATACTGTAACTTCATAATTCATACTCTCCACAAAATATCATTAAGGAAGTGAAGTTAAGGACGATGAGATAAATGGAAAATATTGCACGTATGGGGAGATGAAAAAAAAAAGAAATCTTAACATTTATGTGTAATAAGCATAGATTGGTGGGCAGAATTAAAATATATCATGAATGAATATGTGATAATGAAAACTGGATTAATATGACTCAGGATAATGTCTTGTGGCTTGATCTTGTGAACATGGTACTGAACAATAGGCTTCCTAGAAAGGCTCATAATCTCTCAAATAGCTGTGAGCCTAACAGCATTTCAAGAGTGAATGTAATTCCTGCAGTTAAACAAATTATCAATCACTTTACATTCCATTGTTCTTCGAAACTACTACATTGTATTGTCATATAAGAATTTAACCTCATAATAGAAAGAGAAAATGACAAGGCAGTTTCTACTTATATACAGCTTTATGTGACGTCATAGTGGGATTGATCTTGGAGCAAAAGGATTTTAGACTGAGGCAGCCAAAAGCAGTAGATTCCTTGAACTCTTCAAAATTTTGGCACCAACTGCCCTCTGCACGCAAGTCGGTTGGGCATTAGTCACGTATATGAGGTCATAGTCTTACTCAGCGTGCTAAGAATCCGTGGATATTTGGATATTTCGACTGTATAAATAGAAATTTCAGGCAATTTTCTTCGTTGCAGATAGCATGAAAATTTCGCTACGTCTCTCATGCAGGTATCAATCACTTATTCCATTCAAAATATACAACACACGCAGAATGCGAAACACAGACATGCTTATTGAAATCTTAGGATAGGGGTAAAATAATGTTCAATTGGTGCAAACCCCATATTGCTTAGAAGCTAGCAAGAATTTAGCCACGTAACTGCAAATATGTCACGAGCACTCTAATAATCTAGAAATTATTTTGACTGTACCTTCTTCGATAGATTTCATTTTACCCTAAAATTGGTGTAATAGCTGAGATAGAGCAGTCAGTATAGCTACTGAATACGGGCTGGACGACCGTGGGATCGGAGTTCAAGTCCCGATAGGATCAAGAATTTTCTTCACGTCATCCAGACCGGTTCTGGAGTCCACATAGCCGCCTATTCAAGGGGTATAGCAGGCTCTCTCCCAAGGGTAAAGCGGTCGGGGCATGACCCTGACCACTCACCTCCAGCTAGTGCCGAGGTCAAGAAAACGTGGATCTATATATCCACTTCTCCATACGCCTTCATGGCGTAGTTCTTAATTAGTTAAGCACCGGAGCAACTTTAGATAAAGGGCGATATGAGAGACTGGAGTAGCCCTGGATTTAACAACATATATTCTATAAAAGAAAATAAATTATATATACTTCGTTAATATTTTACAGCTTGTTCTAAAGTAGATCCTTACTTATGTGGGATATGAGGTTCTCACAACGGTGGTTATGAAGAATATTGTAGTGCGCTTAAAGTCAATCGACGTTTTAGAGGAGCATGTCGCTTCTTCTTTCCACCTGCTTTCATGATAGTCTCTCGTTTGACTTATTCTCCTACCCTGAAGAAGGAAGCAATATGTTGTTCCGAAACTTAGGTTTGAATTTCAACGGACTACACGGCGTCATATCTCACAGAATGGTGCTCTTCAGATACCCACCTACCTATCTACCTACCTACCTACCTACCTAACTTACTAACCAACTCTCTGAGACACAATTCTTCTAGATAAGCTAACGGTCATTGAAATGACCAAGAAATTCTCGAAAGTTCATTATCGTAATCGCAAGAGTTCGTCATTGGACCTTATTCCGAGCCTGAAGAATTCAGTCCTTATCCTCACACTCTTCATAATATTCATTTTAATATTATTCTTCAGTCCATGCCTAGGTCTCCTTTTCAGGGCATATGACAGAACTATGTCTACATGCAAAATGAGACTCCTACTGAAGTAATTAAACAAAAGGGCACAGAGTAGACATGCAAATAGGGCAGCTCCAGTACTGCGTAAGTGCCCATGAAAGCAGTGCCATCCGAAGACTAACGATACATTAACAGCCTGTCGTCTATGGTGATCGCTTTTTGATCTCATATTAAAATTCAGTCTCTTCCAAATAGCTTTACAGCACAAAGGGTGCAGAGCCAACTAAACAAAAGCAAGTTCTCGGAAGTTCATTCCAGAAATTCCGAATAAAATACAGAGGTCTCACACTTTTTAGTGTATACAGGAATATATTATTCGGTAAGCCTCGTCTTTCCGTGTTACATAAGAATTTACGTCAGACGATGAAAAGGTTGTCTCATATAGGGGTTTGTGCGTGACATATAAGACGGGTTCTGGATTGGATTATTTGGATTACTGACACCCTATTCACACAACTCGAGACTACGGGAAATTATAGCGCTATCGCTGATCAACACACATTACAGTTCACCGTTACACACTCACTAGGTTTCTCAGTCTTCACTAGTCGTATCTTGGCAACGGATTCCTAATTCCTAATAAGAGACTTAAACTTGGCGGTGGTCAAGTATATGACCGTTGAANCATAATGACAAAGGACTTACTACTGCAGACAATGACACTGACAAAAGATAGACCCGTCCTCTCGTCAGAGAGGGCGCCCCACAATAACAAGACAGTAATTGTCAGACAGTAATAAATATCTAGTGATAAGCACCATATTGGGCTCGACACTAAGACTGGCTGACTG